>NC_046664.1:12784480-12800721 GCF_010883055.1 Belonocnema kinseyi | reverse complement strand
TTGATTTTCAAATCAACGCTAGTCAGCAGCGAACCTTACGACTAGAAAAGGAATCCACCAATCAAAGAATAATTCTTTATATTATTCAGTGGATCCGAAAGGCAGGACGTAACAATGGATCAGTACCACTCACACGGATCCCGCGGAACGTCACTTGCGTAGGAGTTGGTAAGTAGCGCTCTTACAAAATCCCTACAGGTAGAAACCGGCCCTAGGTGCCTACAGCTAGTAACCAGCCATAGGTTATGACTTCTAGCCCTTTCTGTCTCTTTCACGTTCCAAACTAACCACTACGCTCTCTCTCTCTCTCTTCGAAAAGCCTACAGCTGGAAGTCAGCCCTGGGTTTACGAAGATGATTTGTCTCCATCTTCATAGTAGAAAAGCCTGAATACTACTTTCCACCGAAAACATCACTTTACAAAAAAATAAATGTGATAAGTAAAACGGATTCTATTTTTAAAATTCAAAATAATAATTGTTCATTCAAATTTCGTCCACCCTCTACTACCCTCCGCTAACGAGCTAGCTGGCATTTTAGCCCGTCCGTTTGCGCAGAAATCGCTGGTAAACCAGCCCTTTCAGCCTACACACGCACTTCTTCCCGACCCGTTTCTTTTTCTAACAACTCGAAATCTCCACTAGCCCCGTTTCTCTTTAGGGTAAAAAGTCAAAATCGAAAACGACCGCTCTGCTGCTACATCATTCAACCTTCTTCACCTTGCTGCTGCCACCAAATTATTCAATAAGTAAGAAGCGTGTTAAATTAAACATATTTTCAATGGTTGATAAGAAATTTTTGTTGAATAATAATGCAAAATAACTTGGAACATTACGCAATTAACACCATGTCTTCGTTTTGGTCTACTTTTCTTACTGTTTTTCAAATAATTTTATTTTGTACAAAAAGGTACAATGTGAGGTGTGAAATAAGAAGCAAAAACTAAGTCCTTATTTGGACGCCCAAAATGGAATGCTTAGAAATTTGTGTCTACAAGAGCAACAATCGTATTAAAATATCCTCTACTTTAAAACTTTAGACCCTACAAATGTTAGCGTGAAGAGCGTCTAAGCAGGACCTATATTTCAACTCGGGTGAAGGCTCGAAAAGCAGAACCGAACGTGCGCTCAAGCAGTAGCCAGGAGGGGGATGACCCGGAGAAAACGCGAAGAAAGTGGAAATAAAATACGTTCTCTCTTTCCTCGCGTTTTATGCGCATCGTCCTCACATCTGGCTACTGCTCGAGCGCTTGTTCTCTTCTACTTTCCGAGCCTTAAATTAAACTATTTTATTGAAAATTAAACATTTTAGCTTCAAAGTATAATTCTTTGTATATAGAATTGTATGGTTGATGATTGATTTTGTTATTTATGAAAATTCAATAATTTGTTCAACAACTCCCCTATTTGCATGAGAATTCATCTTTTCTGAATTAAAATTCGTCATTCTGTGGGGTTCAAGCTTCTTATAGATTCATACAAAAGTTTGGCTGATTCAACAAAAATTTAGTTAGATCAAACAAATAAATACATTGCTATATGGTCAGCCAAATGTTTGGTGGATTCAACCAAATTTTTGGCTGCTAAAGTTTAGCCGACTACAATAAATATTTTGGTTGATCCAACAAAATATTTGGGTTCATCTAATGAAATATGTGTGTTGATTCAAACAAATATTTTGTTTGAATTAACAACCGTCGTATCAACGGTCGTACAAAATGTATTGAAAAAGCCCTTCTTATTTATTAAAACTTTTGAGAAGTATTACTTGCAACATTAGAAAACCGAACTTTCACCAAGTCTGACAAAAAGACTTTTTTCATAAATTTTTTTGGTGTTCTTTTATCAATTATGGATTCCTAGGTTAGATTGCCTGTACGATAAAATAAACTGCACTCTGAGAACTGAGTGTTGTACTAACATTAAAAATGTTATGGATGTTGTTAAAATCTATAGTTTTGCAATAAATTTGACACTCGGAGTGTCCCGTTGCTCGCAGAAAATATTTTGTTTATAAATTGATCACATGACGCACGATCTTCCCGACAAAGTAGATTAAAAAACATCTTTTGTTAAATCGACTAAATGTTTTCTCTAAGTATAGTGATCTGTTACCAACTTCCTATTTTTGGCAGTTAATAAACAAAAGGCATAACCGTAGAGGGTTGCTGATCATATTTTTCCTAAAGATGACACAACTGTTATCAGGGGTAGTAGCAATATTGTCATATGCTCAGGAAATTTTTGCTAAAAGTAATCTTGCTATAAATCCAGGAGTTCAAGTAATAATCCTTCATGGAATTGAATTACTGGCATGTTTTGGAACTCACGTAATGATAGATAGGTTTAATAGAAGAACGCTTTTTTTGTCTACTGGTCTATTAGCCTCTCTTTGCTTAGGGAGCGTTGGTCTTTTTTTCTTTATGGAATTGTACCTTGAGGCTGATGTCTCATCTATCAGTTTTCTGCCATTTGTAGCTTTGGTTTGTTTTCAAATAGTGTATCAGTTTGGAAAAGGTACTATTCCCTATTTTGTTCAAGGTGAACTTTTTCCGATAAATGTAAAAGGAAACGCTGTTGCCTGTGGGATGGTTATGGGATCATGCTTTGCCCTTGGAACTACAGCAGGTTATAGTATTTTAAGCAACGCTGCTGGTATCTATACAACCTTTTTCTTTCTTGCAACAACAGCACTTTTGGGATCTGTGATCACATTTTGGATTATGCCTGAAACTAAAGGAATGTCGTTGGAGGAAATTCAGGCAATGCAGAATCCAAAACTGAAGGAGATACTAGACTCAGAACGTAAGATTGACAAATCGTTGAACTCAGAAACCTCATTCTGCAACTAGGCCACTTCTAGAAGCTACGTTGATACTGAAAAAATTCTTTTTTATTATGAAGATGTTTGCAAAGAACAACTAACAACGAAACGTTGAAGTAAACTTTTTTTTACTATTTTGTAAACAATGCAAAGATAAATTTATTGTCATTGTTATTACGACGAAGAAGCACGAGAATTCATCACAAATATTTGATTAGAAACACGGAACAATCTGAAGTAGCAGTAAAAAAATTGGTTGGATACTTTCAAGATCATGTGGACATATTTCAGCCAATCAGTCAGCCATATTGGAAGATTGTTAAAAAGCAACTAGTTGAATAGAAAATAGTTGATTCACTTTTGAATATCTTCTCGAGGGGATGTGATGCCACGAGAAATTTAGAGCTGAAAGATTCCGGATGCGAAGTTTACCAATCTCGAGCATCATATATCGAACGAATCTTGCTTTTTTAATACAACTGATAACAAAAACTTAAGTCAGTACTGTTGACTGCACATCCATTTCACAGGTCCCGATTAAAAATCTAAATTAGGAACAAAAAATAGCGGACTGGTTTGAAATCCTGAAAAGCTTTTGCAGGATTTTGGACGGGGTATGTATTACTAATTCTATAGAATTTTGATAACCATTTATGTTGTAGCTAGTTCATGTTCCAAGATTCAAACATATTGCAACGTCCACAAGATAATGTAAATTTAATATTTTTATTTTATACATTCTTTTACACGAATTTACAAAGGCAGCAGAAGAGTTTCTAGACCAAGTTGTAAGAAACAATAGCCAATGCAAATCATTTGATGGACTTCGCAACTGGACATACCATGCGAAATTAGTAACTTAAAAAAATTTAACATTCTCAAGGAACTCTTTAAATATTAATATTCCGCAAGCATTCTACATTTGCTTCGAACAATATAACTGTTTTTGTAGCAATGCAAGAAGGCTAGATCCTTGTTCATTTGGATACAAAAACTAAAACATGACTAGTAAGAAGAATTATTTTCTTTCAAAAGATAATGTTTCAGAAACTTAATTGAATTCTCGAACTAGCCGAATTTTGAAATACATTTCTTACCAAAAAATTTCACAGGTTATCAAAAACTAAATTTTTTCAACAAAATACATGAATCTTAATTTAAATGAATGACGTGGTCAATCGAAAATAGAATAGTTAAATATTCAGCTGATAAAGTTAATTGTCAACAAGAAATGAAGGGTGTTATTTCTAAATAAAAAAAAATTCAAATAGTGTAATCCTTAACCGAAACTGATTAATTTGCAATCAAGAAATTGCATTTTGAGTTTCAAAATATGAAATTTCAACTAGCAGGATTAATTTTCTTCAAAAAAGACTATTTTTCAACTAAACCGTTAATAATTTCAACTGAAAAAGATAGATTTTCACAATATTTGATTTCCTTCTCGTACGTCAACAAAAAAATCTTTAAAAAACTGACATGCATAATGCGCGAATGCGTACACATGCATACAGTGCGCGCATGAATAGAAGGCCGGGGCACCCAATGAACGTGGCTTGACAAAAATCACCTGAAGACTCGCGGTAGAGGTGCGGGCCCCCCCCTCCAGTCTTGAAATTCGCAAATGTTTAGTTTTCGCGGCTCTTGAAATACCAAAGACTTCTCTATAGTCAAGTTTTTAACTCAAAAGGAATTATGAACCAAAAACTGAATTTTTGAATTTTCAATTTAAAAAGTTAATTTTCAGAACAAAAAAAAAGTTTAAACCGGAGAGAATTATTTTCAACTGTACTCTTGCATAACAAAATAAAGGCGCGTGGGCACAGTTTCATGACTTTATACTTCCCCCGCATTTGTGCTTCCACCTTTTGAAATTAAAGGTCAAAGCATTCACTACTGTAAGTTGGTGATTGTGAATTCTCTTTGGTTAATGCTCCTTTGGCTTTAACGAACGCAGTCTCATAACGTATCTCGTGCTTCCCGCTTGATTAAAATTTGTCTAAAATGTGCACTGTTAGATATTATGCTAAATTCTATTATATGATTATATATGTTACGCTAATGTTTTTTTTTATTATTACTAAAGGATTTGTTCCTTCATTAGCATTAATATTTATTCGCAAGATACCCTGACAAATTCATCATTATAATAAATGTATCATTAATAATAAATTTCCTAATGTGTATTTATATTGAAACTAACATATTTTCATTGTCTTGCTTTTATAAATTAAAAAAGTGCGCGCCTTGAAAACAAGTTTTAAAACAAACTTGTTTTTCTACAAAAATTAAATTTTTTTATGTAATTTTTTACGATTAAACTACAAACTACCCGTTCTATCGAAAAATAATTTGTAAAAAATTTTCAAATCTTTTTTCGATGAAAGGCTTTTAGCTATTTTTCTTGCACTACTCAACTTATCAAAAAAATTTTCTTAATAAATTTGTAGTTTTTTTTGGGTAGCCAACTTTTGTCTGTTCAATTTTTTTCATATTTCCTGTTGTTTTTTTCCAAAAATTTTATTTTTCATATTATTAATGTTATTTTTAAGAATTAAAACAAAAACTACAAATCCCATCAAATAATAATAAGGAACAAATTTGTAGATTTTTTTCTAGATATTTATTGTCACATGTTCATTCTATTTTGGAATACTCCTTTGACAAATGTCTCTTATCGCGGCATAATTTTCATAGATAAGCAATTTTTTAGACCGTATTCAAACTCTAATGTTTGATAAAATTTTGACATTTTTAAGCCGATTTTTTATTCAATATATGTTTGATATAACGTATAAAAATTAAACTCATAATTTGGTGAGACAGTGACCTGAAAACATTCTTTTAAATTCAGAAATTAAATTAAACTTTAAAGCGATTGTCAGAAGAATGAAACTTCGTCCATGATTAGTCTTCTTACGACAGGAGAGAGGCACGCACGTGCTTTTTTTAATCTGTTCTGAAAAATGTTTCCAGAATTAGTTTATATTTGGAAATTTAACATTTATGATTTTTTAACGTTTAAGTGAAATAAAATTCCGATTAGAAAATGAAGATCACAAATTGGATTTTTCGAATTAATAGCTACAATATTAATGAAGAATTGAAAATAAGTGAACAAGAAAACGATTTAAAGCGAGTCAAGGATGAAGGAAGTCGATTTCTGCAGTACACTGCTGGCATTTGTGGTAAGTAAGAAAATCTAAAATATTCTCTAAAAAAAGAAAATAATTTTAATCAGACATTTCATTTTTTAACTTGTTTAAAAAAATTATGTACTTTCCGTTTTAATTAGTTTTCAACAATGCTAATTACCAGAAAAAAAGGTTTGTGCTTTATGTAAAAAAAAACCTTCCTACAGTGGATAATGCAACCCGCAGTGGATAATAGTTAATTAAAAGCACAAATGGAAGAGAAATAATTAATTTTAATTTTAAGATATTAGCACATATATTATCTTCAATATTAATGAAATTGAATTAATTATTTTACACAATTTAGTATTTTTAATTAATTATTTTCTACTGTGGGTTGCACTATTCACTGTAGGAAGGTTTCCCCTAATATTTAAATAAAAAAAGGTCAGAAAATCTTATAAAATTTAAAATTCTTTACCATATATTTATTTTATAAATGCGGTCACTCATATTGTTTTATTCAGGAAAACCTGCTTTTGCTTTCACTATCTGTCACGGCACGTGCTTTGGGCCGGTTTGTGGAATATAACCTGAATTCCTTAATAGTTTGATAAAAGCTAAAAATTAAATTTTTAATTGGATTTTAAATTATATTTTAAATAATCAGATAATTTATGTTTTTAAATGATCAAGGACTCGATCATTTTTTGGTTTTATTTTTCTTTTTTGCATAGCTTTTATCAGTGACAACACATTTGAATTGCAATCATTTCGTTATTTTCAGAACTTATTTCTAGTAGCAATATATCAGTACGTTTCTTGATGAGAAATTTGAAATAGATTATGAAAATCCAATTAGTTTTGTTTGAAAAGTCCATCATTATAGTTTATGTTCGGAATGCATCTCGCTTAGTTATACATTCTAGTATTTGTTTGAAAATCTAATTGTTTGGTTAAAAATTTAACTACTTGGTTAAATATTAAACTGATATCTTAAAAATTAATTTTTTTTATTGAAGATTTATTTGTTTGGTGGAAATTTTAATTATTTCATTTTTACAAAATTATCCTCTGGGGTTAAAAAATCATATCTTGGGTTGAATGTTGAAATTTAACGTTTTTTTGCAACTTTAAAAAAAAATTAAAATGTAACACCAATTTATATCACATGGATCATTAAAAATTAATTTCATCGTTGGAAGATACATCTCGTTGGACGATAATTTCACATTCCATTTTTAGAATATTAGTCTTTTTGGTTAGAAAATGATCTTTTGCGTTGAATTTTAACCTTTTTTCTTAAAAATTAATTGTATAAGACAAGATTTATCATTTCATTTTTAAAGTTGAACTATTTTATTGAAAATTCTTTTTTTTTAAGGAAATTTAATCTTTATTGTTATTTTTAAGACTTTTAGTAGTAACAAATTTAGTATTTTTTAGAGGTAGCAAATAAGTAGGTACGTTTTTTGATGACAAAATTTTTAATTAATTAATACAGCCCGATAAGAATGTTCAAAACTATTTTTTTTTTTAATTTTACTATTATATTTTTGGTTTCGAATTTATCTAATTTGGTTAAAAAGTTTTACTATTTTCTCAAAAATGTCATAAGTTTGTTAAAAATTCTTTTTTTTGATTAAAATATAAAAAATTAAATGGATTGTTGAAGATTCATCTTTTGATGTTGAAAAATAAACTATTTGGTTTAAATCTGAAAGACCCGGGCTCAATCCCCAGAGGAGCTAGGGAGCATTTTTTTTTGACAATTTTCGATCAATATTAAAGAAATATCGATTATAGATCATGTAGAGAAAAAATTAACATCAAAATTATTAATATAATCACCGGGACAAACTAACATCAAAAATATATTTGGTTTAAACTTGAATCATTAAAAAAAAAATGAATTTTTTCCGAAGCAGATTCATCTCTTTGTTAAAAGATAGAAATATTTCGTTAATTTTTTTTCAATTAGGGATTCATTTTTTCATTAAAAATGTACATTTCATATTGAGAGTTGATATTTCCTAGTTTAAAATTCATCAATGTAGTTGAAAAACTAGCTATTACGTTAAAAACTAGTTTTTTTTCTGTCCAAATTAAGAATACATTTTTTATATTGAAAATGTTGAAAATGAAACCATTCCATTTTTTGAAACTTAATCTTCTTGGTTTAAAAATTATCTTTTGGATTGAATATTTAATTTGTTTCTTGAAAATTCATTTTTTTATTTCAAGATTCATCAAATTAATTGAAAAATTATATCTTTTTTTTTTAAATTTAACTAATTCTTTAAAAATAAGTGTGCCTTTCAAAATATTAAGAATAATTTTTACACCAACAGCTTCTCTGTTTCATTTTTGGGTAAAAATTGATATATTAAATTAAAGGTTGAACTTTACTAATTAAAATTGAAACAGTTGGTCGAAAATTCATGCAGTTTGTAAAAAATTCTTTTTTCTCTGTTTTGATTAAAATATCAAATATTACATAGATTATTAAACGTTTTTTGTTGTTATAAAGATTCACTTGTTTAATTGAAAATGTAACTATTTCATTGAAAAAAAATCAATCTTCTTTGAATGTTTAAATCTTTTCTTGAAATTTTATTTTTTTATTTATCCAATTTTTGGCAATTGATATTTTTAACTTAAAGTTGATCTTTTCTAGTCAAAAATTCATCTCTTTCTTTAAAAATTGAACTATTCCGTTGAAATTTATTTTTTTTTTTAAATTAAAAATTATTTTTTTGTACTAGAAGTATAACTATTCGAATTTTGGTTCAAATTGACATTTGAAATAAAATCTTTATCCTTCCTAGCTTAAAATTTAAGTAATTCATTGATGATTATTTATAAAAATTCATTTTTATAGAAAATAAATCTTCTGGGTAGAACATTCGTTTGTTACTTGGCTTAGTTTAATATTTTTATTAAAAATTAAAATCTGTTTTGCTTAAAGTGTGAAAATTACAAGGAATGTTGAGAATTCATATTTTCTGGTTAAAAAATTAACTACTTCAATGAAAGTTTAATTAATTAAAAAATATATTTTTGGTCTGTAAAATTAATTGCAAATTTTTTTCAATAATTTTTTTAAACGATAGGTTTTGCTTAAATTTGACAAAATAATAAAATACATTTTTTGAAAAACGATAGAATATACGAAAGAAAAAAATATTGACAAAAATGTTCATTCAAAAGGGATTTTAAAATTTGTGTCTAATTATTTTTAGATAGGACAAATAGATTTTCTTTTAATCGTAAAAAAATAAATTAAGAATACAATTTTTGTAAAACTGACACAATAGGCAAAAAAAATGAAAAGACATACGTATTTTCAGGGAAGCAGATAAACAATTTTTCCTTTGAACGATCTCCGCATTCTCCAAACCATAAACAATCAAGGCCATATGAATCATTTCTGTTGAAATTCCATCTTAAAATATATTTTTTTCTGTATTTTTGCAATTTTGGTTTAATGTCATTTCCTGGTAATAAAAAAATTCGAATTTTAAAGCTAAACATTTTTTCATTTGAAGTAATAAAAACAAAATACAAATCAAAGCACTAAAAGTAGATGCAATTTCAAATATATAAATCCCCGTCATTATTTTCAATGCTCATTAGTAAACTTTAGAATTTTCAAAATTTTATTATTTTTAGCAATTTTAAGCTGGAGACATTGAAAATTGAAAAATTAAAATTTTTTACTCAACACTTTGTAAATCAGAAATTACATTATATTAATTTCAAATAGGTAAAACATCCTCGAAAAGTTTAAAAAATGTATTTTTAGAACTTCTAAATATTTTAATGAGTAATAAATAGTAAGAGATGAATGTATTTTATACCAAAATTTTCACTTCAAACGCTTTTAATTTTTAATTGTTTATGTCTTCAAGTCTGCATTTTGAAATTCTTTAAATTAAAAATGTCAGCTTTAAAATAAAAATCTAAAATGTGAAATTTTTGAATTAAAAGATTTTCGAATTACGCATAGAAAGTGAATGGTATCATAATTGAAAAAGATAACAATTTAACTCATTAGCTTAAAAGCCGTTAACATTGAACTGTTTGGAGGCATATTACTTCACTTCATCTAAAAGCTTATTCTCTTCAAAAGATAAACACTTAATCTTGTTTTCCTTCGAAAATTTCGTAATGTCTGGTTACACCTGGTTGCGCAGAGCATTAACTAAACACTGAGTGACTGAAAGCGAACTGAAGCGAATGTCATGCGACATTTTTGCCACTGGCTGAAAATAACTGAAGCAGACGACACGATAAACTGTCGCTCCGCTGACCAAGCAGTGTCACTCTCTCGTCCCCTTGGACCACCTTGTCCTCTATAACGGGAACTTTTCTTGCAGGACTTAAGTGTAGTGCAAAATAAGGAACAAATCTTGAAACATAAAATTCACACATTATTGCGCAATATCTAAATAAGCAGTACCAGAATGAAGTACAGAAATAAACATAATATAAATGCAACATAAAAGTGTTAAACATAAGATAGAAAATTTCACACTTTTCACAAAATCTAGTGCAAAGCACGACATATGTGATGAGAATATGTTTGTTCAAACCGAAAGAGCTTTAACAAAGAGAATTCACATTCTCCAAATTACACTTGTCAATTGCTTGACCTTTAATTCTGTAAGGTTTTTGCAAAAATATGTGACAAATACAAAAACCGAGCGCGCAGCGCAGGATAAATATGTTTTCGGGAGCGAAGCGTGAAAGCGAAAAGTCGCGCGCTCGAAATTGCGAGCAAGCTGTATTTGCATTACAATTATAATATTTATAAATTAATTTAATTTTTCTTTCAATTATATTTTCAAGCTAATTGTTTTTGAAGAGAAAATCTGCCTGCTTTATGGGCACATTCTCAATGCCCGCTGTGCGCGCGGCTCGCTTTGCTCGTAAGTTTCGGCGCCCCTAGAGGGCGCGTCTGATGATTCTCGTGCTTCGAGTTCGAAAATGGGTTACCTCGCGCTTCGCGCGAGGACGCAATTGAACCTCGCGCTTCGCGCTCGGATATTTATATTTTGCATTTAGAATGCTTGAATAAAGCTTTATCAAATAGACCTCTTTTAGATCGCAGTATTTGTATGCGTCCTTATATTCTGAATTTTCTACTAAACCAAGTATAGTTAATAATTAGGTTTCTCAAAGCTCTGTAGGTTTTGAGGTACACATTCTCATCGTGACACTCGAGTTGCGTGATCGATTTTCGAAAGACATTTGTAAACAGGTTTTGTTCAATCTTTTTTTTCTTAACTTTGGTCGCGTTTCCACAAATTTTTAATTTTTTGTTTTGTTATTTTTTGTGCAATCAAAATTTGAATGTTTGATTTCCTAATCGAATAGAAAAAGTAGTTATGATAATCTTGTAGAGCTTTCAAAAAGCAATATTCTTCTTGTTTGACTTGTTTTCATATCGTGCGTTGTTTGGGTTAAAATTTTGATTTTCGATTGATTAAACAAATTTTGAAAATGATGTAAGTCGGAGAATTTTCTCTTCATCGAAAAAAGACATTAGAATAAAGTGTTTAACTTTCTATGAACTATGATTAGTCTTACATAAAATTTTTAAATTAAAAAAAATAGTTACAAAAAATTTGAAAATGTTCTAACTTTTTGTATTTTTATCCAAAATGGCTGACTAACAAACTCGTTCTATCCTTCAGATACTAAAAATTCTGTGCTAAGGATCGATTTGATTCATTTATTTTTTTGAGAGTTATCGTGTTTACGGACAGGCGGACGGACGCCTGGACAGACAGACAGACGTAATCGTGAAAACTTGATTTTCGGATTCAGGGTATCTCGAAAGATGGAAATCCATTTAAAAACTGTAATAAATCTACAAAAATTGAAAGTATGAATTTATCATCTACTAAGGATGTCTTTCCAATCACACATTCCTAAGTTACTTTAATAGTATCCAGGAATTATAAATTATTTGAACAGGTTTTATAAAAAGTTAAGAGTTTGGCCATTTTTCCAGGAATAGGCATAATTTGTTTAAAGAATTAACAAAGAATATTTTTTCTATTAAATTTTTCGATGATACTTAAAGAGCCAAAATTGATGGCATGAGTTCGTTTCCATGTGAGATAGAATTGGACATTGAGATAACGTTAAAATTGCGTTTTTTAGTGGAGTAATGGAGAAAAAAATAAATGAAAACTAAGTTTTACTCAAAAGCGAAAGTTTACGAAATTTAAATTAGACCAAAATCCAAATTAAAAATCCCATTTAACGTCCAATAATCAAATTGATGTAAAATCCTGTTAAAAAAACAAGAATCCAACGACCAAATTTGGACCACAACGAATAAACGAAAACCAAAAATCCTACTGTAATCTGAAAAAAAAAACAAAAAAATAAAATAAAATTTTCGGACAAAAATAAAAAAGAGGAAAGAAAAATGAGAAGGCAGCCAACCACACCCCATTCCTTCTCTTTTTCTTTCTTTCGTCTTTTTTATTTTCATTATCATCAAATTACAATAAAATAAAATAAAAAACATAAATAAGTAAATTTGCATTACCAACGTTTCGGCAAGAAGGGTACGAGTACCGAAACGTTGATAATGCAAATTTATTTATTTATGTTTTTTATTTTATTTTATTGTAATTTGATGATAATAAAAATAAAAAAGACGAAAGAAAGAAAAAGAGAAGGAAGCGGATGTGGTTGGCTGCCTTCTCATTTTTCTTTCCTCTTTCTTATTTTTGTCCGAAAATTTTATTTTATTTTTTTGTTTTTCTTTTCATATTACAATAGGATTTTTGGTTTTCGTTTATTCTTTGTGGTCCAAATTTGGTAGTTGGAATCTTGCTTTTTTTTTAACAGGATTTTACTCAAAAGCGGTTCAAATGATTTCGAAGAGCAAAATATATTTTGTAGATAGTAATGGCGCTATTAAAAAAAAATAAGAAGATTACTACAAAAACTACAGGTTGAAGATTTTTGAATTTTTTAAACAAAAATGTTTAAGTTATGTTCTGGAGTGGCACCTACCATATTTGGTCCGAAAAGTCATTAATGTAGAAGGTAGAATTTTTACTGATGTAATTTATATCATGCATTACATCATAAAAAATATTTTCTTCATAAGCGACTGCAGTCAGCCTATACAAATTATAGTCGTGGTTTGTTTTTGAAATAGGCTCTCTGTTCCTCTTCAGGAGATCCTCCCCCTCACTTGTGTTTACGCTCTCTTCCTTGCCTTCTCGCTCTATTCACTCCACCTTTTCCACAAACTCCATTTCTTCTCCGCTTTTAACTTCGATCCTCTTACCGCAATATCATTTCTCCTGTCTACATTCTCTTTTCTCTCCACTCTTAGCTCCATTGCCCTTTATCATTTCCCTATCCGCTCTCTCGTCCTTTTCATTTCTACGCTCTCCAACTTTCTTTTCTATCATATCATCTACACTCTCCCAAAGACCTTTCTTCTCGCCCTCCCTTCTATCACCTACTTCTATTTCCGAGTTGTTCATCACTTTATCAAGCTTTATGTCCGCCATTTCCTACCCGCCCTAATTTCTTCTCTCAGCTACTTCATTTTAACTTCTTTTTCCTTTCTTACCGATACCCATTTCTCATCTATGAGTCTCAGGTCCTCCCGCATATTTTCCATGTACTCCATAGCACCCCTTCTGTCTTTCCTCAAATCACTGACAATGCTTGTCAACACCCCAAGAGCCTCCTTCTCCGGCTAGCCCCCTATTAGGGGGGGGGGGGGGGTTTGACCTACGTGGTCCTACGATTTTTTGAAACGGACTTTCTTGGTTGTCTCTCTTCCTCTTCAGAAGATCCTCCCCCTTACTTGCGCTAGACGTTTTCTCCCTCACCTTCTCGCTTTTCGTGTTCTGCCTTTTCCCTACCCCCGAGGCGCCACCTAAACAACGAGCCACTTACAGTTGTCCTCCGTGGTGTGTGGCAGATTTCTTCCCCGTCCAGTTCACTACCAGCATTGCCAATACTCTCGCTGACCACTTCCCGCTTCGTCAAGTATCGCTCTTCCGTCGATAACTGGGATCGATCCATGCAGTACCTTCTGCAACCTACAGATGTCTCTCAAGACTGTTGCTGCCTCCCAACATAAATTTCCCCTTTATCCCACTTAATTCCACTCCTTAAAGCCCCTGCACACACCCTTTTCTTTCCCTCAACACCCCACAATAGTACACGAACCAGCCTTGTCCCCCTCGAAGGCCCAAACTCCTAACTAAAAAATCCCCCGATCCCTTGCCAAACTAACCTGACTTTCCCTATATAGCAAAATCCCACCCCAAAACTACTATGAAAATTAATTTTTAAATCACCAATTTAAACCTTACAATACTAATTTACTCCTAGGCTGCCACGCTCACACTCCACTCACACCTTCCACACAAACTCCGTAAAATGTTTTCGCCACCCTTTACTAAACAGGATATCACTACCGCCACCAACATGCAAGTTCCTGCAATCTCATTATATATACACTGCAGTCCCGCAAGAAAAGTTACCGGTATAGAGGACAAGGTGGTCCAAGAGGGCAAGAGAGTGACACTGCTTGGTCAGCGAAGCCACACCACAACAACGCAGTAGTGTATGTAAAGCGGGCAGTATCCTTGGCCGCAGCGTGTTATCTGCTTCAGCCATTTTCAGTCAGTAACAAAAATGTCGCAGGTCAATCGCTTCAGTTCGCATTCGGACATGTGGTTTATAGGTTATGCGTTGCGTAACAAGGTGTTACCGGGCGTTACGAAAATGCCGAAAAAAAAGCAATCATTTATCTTTCAAAGAGACATAAAAGCTTTTGGACGAAGTGCCATCAGGTGCCTTAAGACAATATATTTTGTAGAATTTATTTCTTGACAGGTAAATTTATAAATCTTTAGAGGAAAAATCTGTCGAATTTCAATTTTAACAGCTTTTAAAATAATAACTTAAATTGTTATCTTTTTCTGTTGTGATTCGATTCACTTTGCAATGCGTGATTCGAAAATATTTTAATTTAAAAATTTTCTATTGTTTCAAGCTTAAAATTTCCGAAAATAATAAAATGTTAAAAATTTGACAGTTCATTGATTACTTCTTTAATTTGGAGCATTGAAAAGGATAACGTGGATTTACATTTTTGGAATTGAATCTGAATCTTTAAACTCTAATTTAAAAAGTGAAGACTTCTAAATTTCCAGTTTATCTGAATTTCATTTAAACTTCTTTAATTGGAAAATTTTACTACTTTCCATTTTGGACGTCAAAATTATTGAGCATTCGAGTACAACGTTTTTTAATTAAAAAATGTTTTAATGTAAATTCAAAAAGTTTAAAATTGAAGAGTTTTAATTAGAGTGCTTTAATTTTGAGTTTGTTTTTTCATTACTTTAGATGGAAAAGAGCTTAGCCTTAGTGTTTGAATTTTATTTTTTTATTGACCGTAAAAATGTTTGCGAACCGAGAAAGACACGGGAAATGACCGGGAATTTGTCTTCTTTGATTAAAATAGCTACCTTCATATAAGAACGTACATACTTAAAAATCAGTACTTTTATGCAGTTTCATTTTCGAGCACAAACATTTTCACTTTCATTCTGCCATTATAAAACCAAAATCGCAAAAATACAAAAAAAAAAAAATTTGTAAGACGAAAGTCCAACAGAAATGATTCATACGGCCTTGTTGTTTATGGTTTGGCGAATCCTGAAATTGCACGAAGGAGATAAGGGACACCCCCGAAACTTTTTCTATAGCGGGATTGCATCATACATGTCTGTAAAAAGACGTTTGTGTTAGGTTATGAAATAGTTTTAAAAACACACCAATTATAATAAAACACCCAAAAAAGGAGTTTAAAATCGTTATCGTATTAAATTATATAAATTTCATCAACTCAAATGCTACCTTCAATAACAAGAACTTTTCAGAGCACGGTAAAATTTATGCGGCCGGGATCAGTGAACCGTAACGCCGCGTAGTGTTACGTGCGCGGTTAATGATTTTTTTGACATTGTTCCACAACTCAAGAAAATCCACTGAAATACAAATTACAGAGGATATTCTAAGGCAGATTTTTGCCAAATATGCTACAGAATACAACCTCAATTGAAAAAAGAAATTTAACATTTTTCTTTACCTGTAGTTTTAGTTATACTTTTCTCATGTATTTTTTAAGCACACTGAAAAAAATGGTTAGTTGCGACAAGAAGCTCCTCATTAGTAGAGTTGGTATAAGCTACAACAACTACTTCGATGGTAACAGTAACTAACCAGT
>NC_046664.1:12776372-12784380 GCF_010883055.1 Belonocnema kinseyi | reverse complement strand
GTAGCCTCAACCACTTTAATAGCAGCGGCATATATTACAAACTAAAATAGTTGGGCCTACTACTTTGTTAGTTGTCCCAACCAACTAGTTTTTTCAGTGCACAGTCGTTCATGTCTACAACATACATGTTGTTCATTGAAATCGGTTGAGCCGTTTTCGAGTGAAACAGCTTTTTTTAGCCCCCCACCCCCGTTATTTCTCTCACAAAAATGCAACTTTAAGGTTATCCTTGGATGCAATTCTATCTCACATGAAAACGAACTTATGCCACCAATTTGGGCCTTAGACGTGCGGAGAAGATTTATTTTGTTCACGGAATCAATAAAGAATCTATTTTCAAATCCAGTTTTTCAAATTTTCAGCATGTATATCGATGGCAGCTTGGGGATCCTTCATAGCCTGGCCATCACCAGCTATACCCCACTTGACCAGCAACAGTTCAGCATTTCCAGTAACTAAAGAACAAGGAAGTTTGATAATATCACTATACAACCTCGGGGACCTTTTTGGAGGATTGATAAATCCATTATTTATTGATCGCATAGGCCGGAAGTATACCTTATTACTTTTTTCCCTACCAGGATTGGTTGGCTGGATCTTAATCATCTTCGCAAATAACTGCGTATACCTCTACATTGCGAGATTTATTGCCGGAGTAGGCCAGGGCAGTACTTTTAATTCCCTGGTGATTTATCTGACTGAGATTTCGGAAAAGAGCATCAGAGGTATTCTAATTAACATGATGCACATGTCAATGATAACTGGTATTTTCGTCTTTACAATAGTTGCAACCTACACATCTTACAATGTTTTGAACTTTGCATCCGCGACATTACCAATACTTTTTCTTCTCATGTTTCCCTTCTTACCAGAAACACCTTATTATTACCTAATGAAAGGTCGAAATGAAGATTCAATGAAATGTTTGATGAAGTTGAGAGGAATTTGTGACCCAAATCAATTGACTTCAGAAATCGATGAAATGAGATTGGCTATAGAAGAAGAGAAAAAACTGAAAACGTCCAATTTCAGGGAGTTGATAAACAAAAGCCATAACCGTAGAGGGTTGTTGATCATATTTTTCCTAAAGATGACACAACTGTTATCAGGAATAGTAGCAATCTTGGCATATGCTCAGGAGATTTTCGCCAAAAGTAATCTCTCTATAAATCCAGGAGTTCAAGTAATAATTGTTAATGGAATTTCGTTACTGGCATGTTTTGCAACCCACGTAATTATAGAAAGGTTTAATAGAAGAACACTATTTTTGTCTACTGGACTGTTAGCCTCTCTTTGCTTAGGCAGCGTTAGTCTTTTTTTCTTTATGGAATTGTACCTTGAGGCTGATGTCTCATCTATCAGTTTTGTGCCACTTGTAGCTTTGGTTTGTTTTCAAATAGTGTATCAGTTTGGACTAGGTACGGTTCCCTATATAGTTCAGGGCGAACTTTTTCCTATGAATGTGAAAGGAAGCGCAGTCGCCTGTGGGATGGTTATGGGATCATGCTTCGCCTTTGCGACTACAGCAGGTTACAGTGTTTTAAGCAACGCTGCTGGTATCTACACGACTTTTTTCTTTTTTGCAACAACAGCACTTTTGGGATCTGTGATCACATTTTGGATTATGCCGGAAACTAAAGGAAGGTCCCTGGAGGAAATTCAGGCAATGCAGAATCCAAAACTGAAGGAGAAACTAGACTCAGAACGTAAGATTAACAAATCTGTGAATTAATAAATCTCATTCTGCAATTGTTGACTTCTAGATGCTATGTTTATAGGGTTGAGGCGTTGGTTTTTGTATAATAATTAAATGCAATAAATTTATCTGATGAAATATTTATTTGTGAATAAAACGTATCATTATTGCGCAGCAATAGCTTGTGTTAATAAACAAAATAATTTGGAACAAAATGTATTATATTTACTTAAGTCGCTCGTTTTTTGTATGGCAATTTCAGCAGTAATGACAACAATCCCGACATCAGCATTTGAATTCATCTTAGTTATACATTCACTAAACCATTTTATTAGCTAGAGAGTAGAAACACGTTTGGCTATAGGAGAAGATAAAAAACGAAAAACTTCCAACTTCTGAGATTTGATACACAAAAGATATAACCGTAAAGAGTTACTTATCATGTTTTTCCTAAAGTTCATTCAACTTCGGGTATCGCTAATTGCAATTTCGGCTTATTCTCAAGAAATTTTTTGTGAAAGTGGTCCTTCTATAAATCTAAAAGTTGAAGTGATAAGCCTTACGGAAAGCTTAGGAAGCTTTAGTCTCTTTTTTGTGTGTGGAATTCTACCTTCAATCTTCTCTATTATGTTTGTACCGCTTGTTGCATCAATATTGTATTATATGTAGTATATCATTTAGAATTTGGTATAATTCCCTTTATTGTTCAGCGAGAACTTTTAGAGAACTTTTGGAACTTCAGCAGTTTTCAATTTTTCAAAGAATCTTGCTGATTTTTATACCATCTTTTTCTCTTTTGATACAACATTTCTTGGAGCTTTTCTTACATTTTGGGTTATGTCTGAAAAAAAGAATTACACGATACTTGAACTTGAAATTTGAAAACCCAAGTCTTATTTTCCCTAATATAAATAATAATCGTTGATATCTCTGTTATTGTTAAATAATAAAATTAAGATCAGAAAGTTTATTTTACAAAATATAGGCTGCAATTTTGTACAAAAGCATGAAAATAGGCAAAGAGAGGTTGTAAAAGAAAAACGAAAACATGAAGGAAGTCTATTGGTGCAATCTGTTGCTGTTTTTTCAGTAAGTTGTGTGTAACGGAACTTATAATTTTATTTATACTATTTCAGTATTGATCATTATGATAATTATTATTATTAATTTGTAATAGTAATTTCAGAGATGGTGTAGCTTCCGAAATTAGACTTTCAAAGCGGAAGTTAACAAAATGAAACAATTTTTATTTTGAGGTCTTTATACTGAAATAATTGTTGCCGTTAACAAACATTAGCAATGCGCTTTTTGAATTTTTCAAGTATTCTGAAATTAACTACTACCAGATTCTATGTTAATACTAGAAAATTCTTTGTTCTTATAAAGATATTTGTAAAGAACAACAGACTGTAAGAATCAAAGCGACAAAATAGTTTGTGATATGTTACGTAGGTTCTGATTAAAATGTAAGTAGCTAATTTATGCATTCTAGCATTGATATCCCTCAACATAGTGCATGCGCTTTCTATATCTTCATGGTGTATTAGCGTCTGCCAATTTGCCCCATATATGCGTTCGTATAGCTTATTCTGAATTTCTGTTTGAGCATTTGGTTTCCTCAAATTCTCTATCTTCATAAAACTTAATTTTTGAAACCAAACATTTTTAATTTTTTGCAACAGCCTCACTTTTGGGATCTTTGCTTAAATTTTGGATTACGCCTGAAACTAGAGGACGATCATTGGAAGAAAGTCAGGTAATGCAGAATATCGAAATTAAATACATGCTAGATTTGGACTGTTGAGTTTAAAAAACTCTTGGATTAAAAATGAACCTCACTAATTCTCAATTTGGTGCTACTAATTGATGTTTTAGTAGTAGCAACTGTCATGTATGGTCGAGATACTTTTTAGTTTCTTATTATTGTTATTATTTCCAAAACCTGCTGCCTAAACTTCCGAGAAAAATAGAAAATACGAAAGAAATTTAATATTTATATTGCACGTGGGGAAGGCTTCTCCTAACCTAAAGGAAAGGGAGAGACTAGTCTTTCCTGTTATTGTTTTTTGTGGTTTGGCACTCCTACTCGCGGAATAGGAATTGCTTTCCCATATTAGAAAAAAATCTATTTGTTTTGAGATACGGAAAAGAGTAAAAGTTTCAATATTGTTCTAAAATTTCTATTTAAGCAGGCCAGATAGGATGCGAGAAAAATACGCTCCCGTTAGAGACCTTTATCTCGGTGACCTGTAAACATGATTAGGACCATATTTTCTTCAAGGTATACAAATTAGCGAGGAACTTCCAGAATTTATTTCTTCTGATTCGGATAAGATGTGACACAAGACGACACTCTAGAGCATGTGCGCGAAACTGGTCATGGGTATCCATTCGTGGCAAACATTAACGAATTCTTGGACATTCTCTGGCGGGAAGATTCAAATGGCTTTGAAATGAAATTGATTATGAATGTAAATAAATATTAATCAATATCAATAAATATTAAGTAGTTATTTAGGTACACGAATTCTACGAATACTATAAGTTTATTGCGCCTCAGGAAACCTGTGAGTATTTTATCTAAATTTAACTACATTAAGACTTTCATCAAAAATATTGCTTAGTTCACTGTCCAATGTAGATTTTGAGGTTAGGAACTTGAGATCTTAAGCTATTTTTAGAATCTTTCATGGGTTATGACGCCAGTCAGATACCATAAAAAGAGGACCTTTGGACTTACAAACAGGACACTTACTCAAAGAGACTGATATTTTGCAGTGATAAAAGTTGGACTTTGGAACCATTATCCTTAAACTGTCACTTACTCTAATTACCGAAATCAGTAGAAGGAGCAAATTGACCTCATTTTTGATTGGTTATTCGACATTAAAAGTGAGTCGGAAGAAGCTCGGAAGTTTGAGCGCGCCCAGGGCGCGCGAAAGTTGAATCTCGCGCTTCGCACTCGATAACAGGTTACCTCGCGCTTCGCGCTCGGATATTTATTCTTTGCATTTGGAATGCTTGAAAAAAACTTTATCAAAAAGATCTCTTTTAGATGGCAGTATTTATATGCGTCTTCATATTCTGAATTGTCTACTTAATTAAGTATAGTCAAAGATTAAGTTTCGCAAAGCTCTGTAGGCTTTGAGGTACACATTTTCATCGTGAAACTCGCGCTGCGCGCTCGATTTCCGACAGACATTTGTAAACAGGTTTTGTTGGATTATTTTTTCTAAAAAACTTTCGTCGGTTTTCCAGACATTTTTTTTATTTTACTTTATTCAACGTTATTTTTCACGAATAAAACAATAAGTACGCGTCCTATCAAGAAGTGATTCTTAACGATTTTTGATTTTTTTGAAGAAAATCCAAAAATTGGTTATGATAATCTTGTAGGGATTTCAAAAAGAAATGTTTTTCTTTTCTTGACATTTTTTCATATCGTGCGTTTTTCGGCTTTAAATTTTGATTTACGGTTGAGTAAAAAAATTTTCAAAACACTATAACTCTGAGAATTTTGTATTTATCGAAAAAAGTCATGAGGATAAATTTTTTGTTCTTTTCAATACTTTAAATATTCGTACATAGAATTTTCAAATTCAGAAGAAAGTCATCTTAAAAATTTTCAAAATGCACTCACTTTTTGAATTTTTATCAAAAATGGCTAATTAACGAATTCGTCCTTTCTTTTAGGACCTAGAAAAAGTGAGAAGAAAAAATGATGAGAATGTAAAAATGTTACAACAAAAACAAAATTTCAAAATATGAAGTTTTGTACCTATGCAATACAAAAAGTCATTTTTTATGTTATAGAAATATTGTTCAAATTGTTGACAATTTTTACATTATTCTTGAATTTACACAACGATTATTATTGTAGCATGTTTAATCCAATTTCAAGAAGAATTTTAGGTTACCAAGTTTTAAAAATATTCTATCTGAAACAGGTGATTTTAGATGAATGTTCTTTAAAATTCAATTTATTATAACTATAAATTTCTAATGTATTGTTTATCTTTTTTTTAATTAACCGTACAGGGTGTTTAGGCAATACCCCGGGCCACCAATTCACTTGATAGAGTCCTGAAATAAATAAAGGTAGGTCAACGTCTCATGTATTTTTTCTCTCTCTAGAGCTCATTTCAGTTCTCTCCAAAGCGTTACCGGTCCATTTCTATATGTCGATGGATTTTATGCAGAAGTTTAAAGGTATCTTAGATATCTAATCTTGCAGTGGCTAGTGTCATACATGAAAGATAAGGTAAATACAATTGTATAATAAAAACAGAAATTTGTTTTTCGCGATGAGTAGGGATGTAAATTTGCATGAAACTTTAGCCTGATGAAAAGTTTCATCAAGCATTGGGAGTTTCGTGAAACATTTCAATGTTTCAAATATAGCGGCGGGAACATTCAAACTGATAAGAAAAAATCCTGTTAGGTATTTTCACTTCAATATACAGCTAACTTCAGCTTTTAACAAAGTGAAGTTAGCTGATAGTTGAAGTGAAAATACCTAATTGAAGCTTTCATATCCCAACTTTTTCCTGCCGGCTGATTTGATTTATTTTTCCGGTTTGTACTGTGGACCAATGATGCCAATGTTTGCACCCTGAGCTACTGCGCTTGCGTTAGGGCTGACCGCTCATTGGCCGCACTTGGCGCGCGATTCAAAATTACATTAAAAAACAATTCTTGTAACTTAAGTAAATAATTATTAAAATATCCAGAAGGATATATACAAATTGTGTAACTTTGATTTTAGGCAAAAAAAATACAACACGTATATTAATAACAGTTTATTTTCAGTGAATTCCAAAGACCAAATTATATTTTACAAAACATTTAATTTAAAAAGAAATTTCTTGGAAAAGTGATTGAAAATGATTATTGACAAGTTTTAAATATTTTGTATGTATTTTTCTGAGAATTCATATAATTATATAACCTATAAATACATAAATTATCATGACTGCATAGTAGTTATGCTTTCTTTTTTTTTTACTTCAAGCGTCGCTTTGTTACGTCTCAATCGAAAAGAACAATCTGAAATTCTGTTTTAGAATTAATCAAATATTATCACTATTATATTCTGCAATTATCTTCTATATATCAAGCTGCTGAAATATCATATGGTATTTAAAAAAATGTATCTATTATCATATATTTTGAGTAATATTAGTCTTTCCAATTCAATGAAAATAAACTGTTATTCATCAAATATATGTGTTACAAATTTTTTTCTTGTCTAAAATCAAAAGTTACACAATGTGTATACATTTTTGTGTATATTTTAATAATTATTTAGTTAAATTGCAAGAATTGTTTTTCAATGTAATTTTGAATCGCGCTTCAAAGGGTAGACAACCAGCGCTCAGTCCTAACGCACGCATCAATGAAAATTATTATCATTTTATTATTGAATTAAATAGTCCCCAAAAAAGAAAAACTATTTTTCAATTGCACTTATACAGAAAAATTACTTTCGACGAAGATATTAGAAAAATAGAGCAAAAATTAACCGATTCCCATGCATTTGGTCAATTGTTATCCCCTCAGTATTCAATGAAGTGAAGTGAGCTAGTGATTCGAGTGAAAATACCTTATTGTATACGTAGACGGTCATGACTTTTTCTATACATCCCGGCTTTAGTTTAAATCTCGACGGGAATGACTAACCTAACTTTTGGAAGTTGCATTAGGAAGTTATAATTTTATTCTAAGTGACTGGTACGCCCTATTAAATGAAAGAAATTTGAAAATTAGGTAAATATTGTTTCAATCGGTTTCCTTATTAACAATTAATTAGGCTAATTTCGCAAAGCGAATTGTTGCTTTGACAAGTATTTAGGTGGCTGACAGCGCGGTTCAGAACTCCACAACTCTGCATGAGCCAGAGCTGCCAGATCGTGGATGAAATTTACCCCCACCATACCTACCGTTTGGGAGCCGCAAACAGAAAATGCATGATTACCACTGTGAGTTCGTATGTAAGCCGAAAATGCACGATTCGACTTCGGAGTTCTGCTGTACGATGATTGCCGATCTGAAGGCTTCGGAAGACTTCGGTGGTCTTCTATTTATATCTCGCTCCCCATTTGAAAGAAATTGAAGAAATTGGCGATTTGGATGTTTTGCGTGATTCTTAATTTCATGCATACGTCGATTTTCAGGTTATGTTTTCCAGGTGTACATTATTTTTTTTTTACGCCATTAAGCCAATTCCCTTTCGGGGTAGGCGTGACTCACTCGGCAGGGGAAAGGAGTAGTGTGTGGATGGGATAGAGATTTTTCAGATTGATCCAGAATTCT
>NC_046664.1:12773271-12776272 GCF_010883055.1 Belonocnema kinseyi | reverse complement strand
AGTCGTTAAAAATCGTCCTGTTTAAAATTCTTAGAAAACCCATAAATACACACACATGTATATTGAAAGTGAAGAAAATTTCAATTCTAAATGTGCAGAATTAAAGAAATATAAAGTACATAATATGGATATTATTGCTATTACATATATATATATATATATATATAATTAATGTTAATATTGTAATTATAAAATATCATATTAATATAAATGAATAGTTTACTAACTTTTAATAGAAATAGTTAAACTTTGAACTAAAACAATTAGTTTTCTGCACCAAAAAAATTTTGAATCAAATACATAACTGAACAAAAAAATTTTTTAAATTGTTTTCAACATAATAGTAACACTTTAAACAAAAAATTACATTTTCATCCAAAAAACTAAATTGTATACTAAAAAAAGGCATTTCTAATGAAATACATGAACCTTGCACAAAAGAAATTTATTTTCCATGAAGACTAATTTTCTGAACAAAAAATTAATGTTTAATCATAGTTAAATTTTCGACAACAAAGATTAATTTTCTACCAAGAAAGAAGAGTATTCAATAAAATACAAAAAAAATTAACTAAAAAAGATCACTTTTCATTTAAACATAGAATAGTTAAATTTGTGGTTAAAAAAATTAATTTTCAACCAAAAAGAAAATAAATTTTCTACAAAATAGTTACATTTTCAGAAAACAGATTTATCCAAATAATTGATGAATCATCAACCAAAAAAAAATATAAAATAAAACGTTAAAATTCTTTGAAATCGCTCGTAATTATTGAAATTAATTGAAAATTCGTTGGAATGTTTTAAAATATCCTGAAAATTTTTGAATCCTTTAAAACCGCTTAAAATTTTTGAAAGCTCTTGAAAATTCCTTACAAGTTTAAAAATACCTTAAAAGCTTTCAAATCCTTTAAAATAGCATACTGAATTAATGAAATCAATTGAAAATGCCTTGGAATCTATTAAAATATCCTAATATATATCAAATCCTTTAAAATGTCATATTAAATTACTGTCAAAAACTGAAAATTCCTTGGAACGTTTTAAAATACTCTCAAATATTTCGAAACCTTCAAAATATTTTGAAAGGCCTTGGCATCTTTTAAAGATTTCTAAAGTACTTTGGAATTTTTTTAAATAACCCTGCTAAAGTTGTTAAAATTCTTTGAAATTCCTTTAAATTATAAAAATAAGTTGAAAATTCCTTGAGGTCTTTCAAAACATCCTCAAATATTCAAAATCCTTAAAAACCTTTTAAAATCTTTAAGTTTTTTTAAAGCTCTTGAAAATATCTTAAAATTCAATAAATACCCTAAAATATTTCAAATCCTTAAAAATCTCACACTAAATTATTAAAATAATTTGAAAATTACTTGAAATCTATTAAAATATCCTAAAATATACATCAAATCCTTTAAAATATCATTCTAAATTACTGTGATCAATTGGAAATTCCTTGGAATCTTTTAAAATTCTCTCAAATATTTCAAATCCTTTAAAATCTTTTCAAATACCTAGAAGTTTTTATAAAGATTTCTAAAGTATTTAAAAATTTTTAAAATAACCCTTTTAAAATTGGTTTAATTCTTTGACATTCCCTTAAATTATGAAAATCAGTTGAAAATTCCTTGACATTTTTAAAAATATGCTCAAATATTTAAAATACTTAAAAACCTTTTGAAATCTTTTAAATTTGTTAAAGCTCTTGAAAATATCTTAAAATTCAAAACATATCCTGAAATACTTCAAATCCTTAAAAAGCTCACACTAAATTATTAAAATAATTTGAAAATTACTTGAAATCTATTAAAATATCCTAAAATATACATCAAATCCTTTGAAATATCATTCTAAACTACTGTAATCAATTGAAAATTCCTTGCAATCTTTTAAAATTTTTCAAATCCTTTAAAATCTTTTGAAATACCTACAACTTATTTTTTTAAAGATTTCTAAAGTATTTACATTTTTTTTAAATAACCCTTTTAAAATTGGATAAAATCTTTGAAATTCCCATAAATTATGGAAATCAGTTGAAAATTCCTTACCATTTCAAAAAATATTTCAGGGTATGTTTCAAATTTCAAGATATTTTCAAGCGCTTTAACAAATTTAAAAGATTTAAAAAGATTTTTAAGGATTTTAAATATTTGAGAATATTTTTTGAAATGTCAAGGAATTTTCAACTGATTTCCATAATTTATGGGAATTTCAAAGAATTAACCCAATTTTAAAAGGGTTATTTAAAAAAATTTTAGATACTTTACAAATCTTTAACAAAATAAGTTGTAGATGTTTCAAAAGATTATAAGAATTTCACAAATTTTAGAGAATTTTAAAAGATTGCAAGGAATTTTCAATTGATTACAGTAATTTAATATGACATTTTAAGGGATTTAATATATTTTAGGATATTTTAATAGATTTCAAGTAATTTTCAAATTATTTTAATAATTTAGTTTGTTTTTTAAGCTTTTTAAGTATTTTAAATATTTGAGGGTATTTTTTAAATTTCAAGGAATTTTCAAGAGCTTTCAAAAATTTAAAAGATTTGAAAAGGTTTTTAAGTATTTTAAATATTTGAGCATATTTTTAAAAATGTCAAGGAATTTTCAACTGATTTTCATAATTTAAGGGAATTTCAAAGAATTAAACCAATTTTAAAAGGTTATTTAAAAATTTTTTAAATGCTTTAGAAATCTTTATAAAAAGTTCTAGGTATTTGAAAAGATTTTAAAGGATTTGAAATATTTGAGAGAATTTTAAAAGATTCCAAGGAATTTCCAATTGATCACAGTAATTTAGAATGATATTTTAAAGGATTTGATGTATATTTTAGGATATTTTAATAGATTTCAAGTAATTCTCAAATTATTTTAATAATTTAGTGTGAATTTTATAAGGATTTGAAATATTTTAGGGTATTTATTGAATTTTAAGATATTTTCAAGAGCTTTAAAAAAATTTAAAGATTTTAAAAGGTTTTTAAGGATTTTAAATA
>NC_046664.1:12706743-12773171 GCF_010883055.1 Belonocnema kinseyi | reverse complement strand
CATACGAACTCACAGTGGTAATCATGCACTTTCTGTTTTGCGGCTCCCAAACGGTAGGTATGGTGGGGGTAAATTTCATCCACGATCTGGCAGCTCTGGCATGAGCCAAAATTCAGTCTCCAAATGATACTTTCCCCTAGATGCCCACATGGGCACCTACGTTGAGAGGAATACATTTGAGACTTGAAAACTCTCTCAAATGATCATTGGGAGCCCAATGAAATTTGGGCTGCAACAAATTCAACACCAGCGTTTTTCTGTGAACGGCCGCGTAATTCAAAATCAAAGTGAGGAAAGGTATAGTTTTTAAAAGAAAATTATAAAAAATGAGTGAAAGACAAAATGAAACATGGTTTTTAGCTCTTCAAAAAGAAGAACTGCAAAGTTGGAAAGGATCATCAAAGAAGAAACGAAAGATTTGGTGATAGGAAGGTAAGTCTTGAACCGCTGCAGGTAAGGTAGATTGTTCACTGCTGTTCAAAACCTACCTTTTTAACAACACCTGAATTTTTCCTTTTCAATAATACTTCTTGACTTTGCAGTTTAACTTTTAATTAAGCTACAATCCACTCTTCCTATTTTCTCCACTACTTTTCTATAATTTTCCTTAAAAAACTTTTCATTGCTTAATTTCAGTTCGAAGTAAAATAGTTCCATTCTCTAATAAATAGTTACATTTTTATCTTCATCGAAGAAGCATCAAATGTGTACTAACACAGATGAATTTTTAATAAAAAAAGACCAATTTTTTTTTTTAATTTTGAACTTTCATCCAGAAAATATTCAGCTCTTTTTTCGACACCAAGATTTAAATTAAAAAAAAAAAGTAAATGTGCTACGAAATAGTTAAATTTTTAAAAAATCACTGGAATTTTCAAACAAAATTATGTTTTTTGATTAAAATAGTTTAATTGTGAACCAAACATTTGCAATTTTATCCAATAAATATCAAAGTTTTTCTTAAAATAGCTGAATAAAAAAAAGTCCGTTAGAAATAGTGAATTTTCATTCAAAAAAGATTTCAGTTCTCTTTTCAAACACCAAAATATTACATTTAAACAAAAAGTCCGACTATTTTTAAACAACTTAATTAAAACAAAAAGTATTACTTTTCAACAAAATTGTTAAATTTACTAACAAATAGTTACATTTCATCCATGGAAGATGTGATTTCTGGTAAAGCAGGTGAATTTTAAAATTCAAAAGACAAACTTTCAACAAAGAGGTTAAATTTTCAACCGAAAATTTGCATTTATATCCAAGAAAGATGAAATTTCTTCTAAAAATGGGCAGCAAAAATTGTTTTCATTGAAAGAAGAACTCAGTCGACTTTTCAGCAACAAAGTATTAATTTAAAAAAAAGTTTAATGTTTTACAAAAATAGCAAATTTTTTACTCAAAAAGACGAATTCTTAATGACACAGTTAAATTTACAATAAAAAAGTATTTCCTTTTAAAAAAATTGCTCAATTTTTAACAAAGTAATTAAATTTATGACTAAAAAGATAAGCTTCAGCAGAAAATTTTTGTGAATTTCCCAAAATTACGTACATGAATGAAGGACCCCCTTCACTCTACGGTAACAAATCGTAACAAATTGTCTCGACCCCCCCCCCCTTTTGAGCTGTTACGTAATTCAAATACAGTCCCTAAAAGTTTTCTTAAAAATATAGAGAAAATGAACTTCCTCTAAAATAAGGACGAGACAATTATTTTTCGAAAACATGAAAATGCCTACAAGATTAAAATTTAGATTTCGTGCATATTAATCCAAGTAGAGTCAAACCTGGATTTAATGTCAATTTTGGGACTGAGCGTGACATTAAATCCAGAATGTCAGAATTATTTTGTCTTTCTCATGGTTTTTCTCTTTCTTCTTCTTTCTTCTCTTGCTGTTTTGCGACGCTTGAGTGAGCACCGGATATTTTCGCGAAGCTCAAAAACAATTTAATTTTGAACCAAAAAGGATTATTTTTCAAACTTTTTACATTGGCAATTCCCGTTTTTCAGACCCTTATTCATTATTTTAAAAACATTAATTAAAATATTTGAATAATGAAGAGCGATATAAAACGAAATTATAAAATTTTTCAAATCGTGAAATACGTGTATTTTTAATCAAAACCAACAATTAAAATAAGGGTATTTACAAACAATTATTTGTACCGATTAAAAAAAGAAAATTTAAATGAGATATTTTAAGTAGATGAATTTGAATAATCGTTACTAAAATTGCCACAATTTTTTTTCTGTCACATGTGAATTCCATTTAAAAATACAGCTTTTACAAATATCGCTTATCGCGCCATAATTTTGATAGATAAGCGAGTCGTTTTAAAAGCCCTAATGATACGAGTAAGTCTTCTTATGAAAGGAGAGAGGCACGCACGTGCTTTTTCTTCAACCTGTGGCGCAAAAATATTCCAGAATTAGGTTTTATTTTCAAATTTGATAATTAATGATTTTTTTAAACATTTGAGTGAAATAAAATTACGATTTGAAAATGAAAATAAGGAATTGGATTTTTCGAACTGATAGCTATGATATCAATAAAGAATTGAAAAGAAGTAAACGAGAAAATGATCTCAACCGAGTTAATGATGAAGGAAGTCGATTTCTGCAGTACATCGCTGGCATTTGTGGTAAGAAAATTAAAAGTAATTTTGTTATTTGAACATTCATAACTTTAGTTGATAATTAAGGGAAAATAAACTATTGGCTTGCAATTTTTTTAAAAAAATTTATAATTCATTTTTTATACTAAAAATGTAACTGTTCAATATTTAGTTAAAAGCTGATTTTTCTAATTGAAAATCTAATTCCTGAATGAACTTTTTTTGTTTAATTCCTTTTTTTGGTTGAACATCTTTCGTCACATTTTAGAAAATTAATCTTCTTGATTAAAAAATTATCCTTTGGGGTTAAATCTTACACTCTTGTATTAAAAATTAATTTTCTTCATTCAAAGAATCATCATTTCAGTTACAAATTGATCTTTTCAGTTGAAAATTTTAATATTTTTCAAATAGTTTTTTTAATTCAAAATTAATTTTTTATGCTAAAAGTATAACTATTTATTTTTTTGCTGAAGTTTTATATTTTAAATTGAAAGGCTATTTTTTCTAGTTGAAGATTCAAATATTTGATTTAAAATTCATGTGTTTTGTTAAAAAATTTTATTTTTATAGAAAAATAATCTTTTGGGTAGAAATTTTTTTTTTGTGTTGAATCAAACTATTTCGTAGAAGATTCATATTTTTTGTTAAAAATAATAATGATTTTCTATTTAAAAATGTAATTTTCAACCAATTAACTGATTTTTAACTAAAAAAGATGAAGTGTAAATAAAAAATTCAATAATTGAATTCAGAACTAAAAAGATCGATGTTGAATAAAAAATGCAATATTTAAATATTTAGTTAGAAAAATTAATATTCTATCTTAATATTCTTTGGTAGCTATTCCATTTTTAGTTGAAAAATTAAACTTTTTAATGCAAGTTGATCTTTTATAGTTGAAAATTAAACTATTTTATTAAATATTCGTCTTTTTAGGTAGAATAATATTATTTTTGGATCATTGAGAATGCATTTTTTTTTCTTGAAAAATTAAGTACCGGGTTGAAAGTTGAATTACTTTTTTTAAATTTGATTTTTGTGGTTGAACATTCATTTTCCTGGTTAAAAATCTGAGTATTAAATTTGTATGAAATTAATCTTCTTGGATGAAAAATCATCCTTTGGGTTGAGTCTTGAAATCTTTTTCTGATTTTTTTTTATAATTTGAGTATTCATCATTTCATTTTGTTTGAAAATTCGTATTTTTTAGTAGAAAATTCATGCTTTCTGGTTAGAAATTAATCTAGTTTAAATTTAAATTATTCTTGGGGTTAAGCTGTTTTTTATTTTAAATTAAAAAGTTTTGTAATTGAAATGTCAATTAAAAACCTATTCATTGAGAATTTATCTTTTTTGGTCGAAAATGTAACTGTTTCGTGGAAAATTAATTTTTTTGGAGTGAAAATTTAACTATTTGGATACGAATTAAAAGCTCAGCAAGCAGAATCAAACGTGCGTTCGAGCAGTAGCCAGGAAAGGGGATGACCCGCAGAAAACGCGAAGAAAGAGAAAACGGAATACGATTGCTCTTTCCCCTCGTTTTATGCGCGTCATCCTCACATGCGGCTACTGCTCGAGCGCTTGTTCTGTTCTGCTTTCCGAGCTTTGAAATGAACTATTTTATTGAAAATTACTAATTTTAGCTTCAACGTATAATTCTTTGTTTGAAGCTTCTAATGTGTCCCCTACGGGCTTACATTTTTCTTGCACCTTCTTCCCTATTCCTTAACACACCTCCCTCACACTTACTTGGTGATGGGAGGGGGGCCTACAGTTTAAGGTGGGTTCCGAACCACCAAGAGCAACAGTTTTAAGCACTTAGAAAAGCCTTTTTCTGCAGAGGTACCGATCCTACAACTCTCTGGAGATGAACAACTCCCTTGCTAGGCGAGTGTTCACCGCGTGGGCCGCCGAGGCTCTTCCATAGTGCGAGGCGGGAATCGAACCTATTTTCAAGAGAATTCATCTTTTTTTATTTAAATTTCGTCACTGTGTGGGGTTCAAGCTTCTTATAGTGATATGTGACAAAGAAGGGCTGAGGTAAAAAAAATTGTTAAAACTGCGTGACGTAGTTTTTGAATGGGCCCTTTTTGAAATTGAAAAAACTTTATTTTTCGGCACCCCCTATTGTTTCATGATTGTAATAATCTAGCTAATCTAAAGTATCAAATTTACAGCCTGCGTGTCGATGGCAACGTGGGGATCCTACGGAGCTTGGCCATCACCAGCTATACCTTACCTGACCAGCAACAGTTCAGCATTTCTAGTGACGGCAAAACAAGGAAGCTTGATAATATCACTATACAATCTTGGAGACCTTCTTGGAGGATTGATAAATCCGTTATTCATCGATCGCATAGGCCGGAAGTACACCTTATTACTTTTTTCCCTACCAGGATTGATCGGCTGGATCCTAATCATCCTCGCAAACAACTATGTTTATCTCTACATTGCGAGATTTATTGCCGGAGTTGGTCATGGCGGTACTTTCAATTCTCTTGTAATGTATTTGACTGAGATTGCTGAAAAGAGCATCAGAGGTATTCTAGTTAACATGATGCACATATCACTGAACGCAGGTATTTTCGTCTTTACAATAGTTGCAACCTACACACCTTACGATGTTTTGAACTTTGCATCTGCGGCCTTACCAATACTTTTTCTTCTGATGTTTCCCTTTTTAACAGAAACACCTTATTATTTTCTAATGAAAGGTCGAAATGATGATGCAATGAAATGTTTGATGAAGTTGAGAGGAATTCGTGACCCAAATAAATTGACTTCAGAAATCGATGAAATGAGATTGACTTTAGAAGAAGATAAAAAACTGAAAACTTCCTATTTTTGGCAGTTAATAAACAAAAGGCATAACCGTAGAGGGTTGCTGATCATATTTTTCCTAAAGATGACACAACTGTTATCAGGGGTAGTAGCAATATTGTCATATGCTCAGGAAATTTTTGCTAAAAGTAATCTTGCTATAAATCCAGGAGTTCAAGTAATAATCCTTCATGGAATTGAATTACTGGCATGTTTTGGAACTCACGTAATGATAGAAAGACTTAATAGAAGAACACTTTTTTTGTCTACTGGGTTATTAGCCTCCCTCTGCTTAGGAAGTGTTGGAATATTTTTCTTTATGGAATTGTACCTTGAGGCTGATGTCTCATCTATCAGTTTTCTGCCACTTGTGGCTTTGGTTTGTTTTCAAATAGTGTATCAGTTTGGAATAGGTACTATTCCCTATATTGTTCAAGGTGAACTTTTTCCGATAAATGTAAAAGGAAACGCTGTTGCCTGTGGGATGGTTATGGGATCATGCTTTGCCCTTGGGACTACAGCAAGTTACAATGCTTTAAGCAACGCTGCTGGTATCTACACGAGTTTTTTCTTTTTTGCAACAACAGCACTTTTCGGATCTGTGATCACATTTTGGATTATGCCTGAAACTAAAGGAAGGTCGTTGGAGGAAATTCAGGCAATGCAGAATCCAAAACTGAAGGAGAAACTAGACTCAGAACGTAACAATAACAAATCTTTGAATCTATAAACCTCATTCTGCAACTAGCCACTTCTAGAAGCTACGCTGATACTAAAAAAATTATCTTTTATTATGAAAATGTTTGCAAAGAAAAACTAACAACGGTACTTCCAAATAAACCTTTTTTTCCTATTTTGCAAACAATGGAAAGATAAATTTATGATCATTATTAGTGCGACGACCAAGAAATAAAATTCATCGCGATTATTCGACAAGAAACACGAAACAATTTAAAGTAGCAGTATAAGAACTGGGTGGGGAAATTGAAGATGATGTGAATCCATTTCAGCCAGGCATTCAGCCAGATTTCAATGTTGTTAGAGAGCAATTATTTAAATAGAAAATAGTTGATTCATTTTTAAGTAGTCTCTCGACGGGATGTGATGCCTACGAGAAATTTAGAGCCGAAAGATTTTGGTTGCGAAGTTCACAAATATCGGGCGTCATATATCGAACGAATCTTTCTTGTTTTAATACAAATCACAACAAAAAAATAACATAGTATTACTAGCTGTACACATTTTGACAGGTTCTGATCACATAACCAAATTATAAACAAAAAGTAGCGGACTGGCTCGAACTCCCGCAAAGCTTTTGCAAGACTTTCCATTGGGTAAGTATAACTGATTACATATTACAACGTTAACAGGATATTTGAATTGAATATTTTTTATACATTGCAGGAGCTTCTATTCTACACTAATGTACCAAGATAGCAGAAGCATTTCCATTTCACGTCGTAAGAAAGGATAGCCACTGCAAAATATCTGATAAACTTTGTGCGAAATCAGTAAAACTTTCCACCTGAAAGAAAATCTGTGAATGCTCATTTTGTTCGAGCACTCTGCATTTGCTAGGAACATTACTCTGTAATCTTTGTAGTAGATAGATAAACGTTTATTTTTCGGCCTGCTGACCTTAAAAAATTGACTTGCTTACAATTTCATTTTTTTACAGAATTTTCTTACAACTACGTCTTACGAAGTACTATCCATCCACACCTTATAACTAATCCGCTCGCTCCTATAGCCTAACCTTCTTCGCTGCGCCTCGCCTCACCTTGCACGCATTTCGCTCTTTTGTCGCTATGCCTCGGATTACCAGTATCTGTCTCCGCGGCTAACAACTAATACTTAACTACTATTTACAATATTTACATTTCTGTTACATCTACTTCCTCTTCTATTTACAATCTTTTCTTCTCCATTCCTCTTCCTCCTTCCTGCTCTTCTTCTCTATCTTACCCAACACCCTCTTCACCCATGCTACTGCCCTTTTGTCACCCCTTTCATGCAAAAATACCTCCATGCTTATGCCCCTCCTTTCCACCTCTTCACATTCCTCCAACCAATGCTCCAATTTTGCTAGATCCTTGTTTATTTGGATATAAAAATGATAATGGTTTACTAGCTCCTTAAAGAATGACGAGCATATTTTCACTTGTCAAAAGCCTGAAATTTCTTGTTGCTCCTTTTGCTCTTGTCAAAGTCGATGTAATATTTTCAAGGGACCAAAAACATCAATCTTTCAGTAAATTACATAAGCTATCAGTGTTGTATAGTTGTACAGGGTTCAACTTTATTACCTGAAAATTCCTATTCAGGAACCTCGGAGGATCCTGGGCAGGTTACTGGATATGAGCCTGCTCTCAAATCTGTGTAGGTACTCTTGACGGAACCTATACAGAAATTTGGTGAAGGAAACTGTACATGATCCTGGAATGGAACCTGTATGCAAGCTAATCTTTGAATGGTCATGTACAGGTTACTTGACAGAGTTATTTGAGACGCTGGTTCATGGATGGGTACTTGTTCAGGAACCTATACTCGGTCATTCAAAGGCTCTTTTTTCGGGGCAGGTTCCATGCCTGGGCCATGTATAGTTTCCTTCGCCAAATTCCATCACAGGGACTGTAAAGACGACCTGTGCGGACCGTGTGCAGCATAGTGTCCAGCAACATGTCCAGGATTCTCCGAGGTTGCTGTAAGGGAATTTTCAACTATGTGATGTAGAACAATGTTGCGAGAAAATACATTTTTATATTCCCATCGTAATAAATGTAAAAACTAACTGAAATTGAATTAGAACTATGTAGAATTGAACTCAATAATAGTTCTGGTTTTAACCACAGTTAATTTCATCTAAAAGCAAAGAATCTTCAAAAAAATGGTTAATTTCCCCTTTATGAAAATAACTTTTATTGAATGAAGAGTGTTCTACGAACGGTTGCATTTTTGACCCAAAAAATTTTACTTTTTAATACCATAAAATAATAAAATTCTTGACAAAATTATGGAGTTTTTAACCAAATAATTGATTTTTCAATGTACAAAGATAAATTTTGAACCTATAATTTTTTTAATGAATAGAAGAATCTGATTCTATGTGTATAAATTTTTAACCAAATAGTTAAATTTTCGAGAAACTCTTGGATTTTTAACCAAAAGGATGGTTTTTAACAAAGTATGTTCAAGTTTCATTGAACTGGATAAATCGTAAACCAAAAAGAAGAATTTTTGGAAAAAAAGATTAATTTTCCACACAAAAAATGGAATTTCTTATAAACATACGTGAGTTTTTAAACAAATAATCCAATCTTAACTGAAAAAAGTTTAATAAAAAAAACAGTATAATTCAACCAACAAAGATGAAATATTAAGCAAGAAGAATCATTTTCTACCTAAAGACAATTTTTCAGCACCGTCAATAAATTTTCAAACAAGTAGCCGAATTTGGAAATAAAGAAAAAAAATCTGAACAAAAAGTTTAATTGGATATCAAAAAAGACAATTTTTTCAACAAAATACATGAATCTTAATTTAAAAAAGTGACGTCAACCAAAAATAGAGTAGTTAATAATACAGCTCAAAAAATTAATTTTTTACCAAAAAAAGAACGGTATTATTTTTATATAAAAAACAATTAACTGATTCAGAAGAGGTGAATTTTCTACAAAATAGTTGAATGCTCAATCGAAACTAAATAATTTTAAATCAAGAAGTTACATTATAACCGAAATATATGGAATTTCAAATAGCAACATTAACTTTGTTAAAAAAGACTACTTTTTAACCAAAAAGTTGAAAATTTTAACTGAAAAAGATCAATTTTTAATTGAAAAGAAAATTTAGAGAATTTAGTATTTTAGCATGACATCATGGGACGTCATGAGATCTTTATAACTTACTTTAACATTAAGAATATTTTTTACAAAAAGTCGTTTTTTAATTCTACAAAATTGATTTTAGTTGGAAAATTGTACTATTTCAAAGAAATTTTTTTCACAATATTCGATTACCCCTCTGTACGTCAACCAAAAAACTCTTGAAAACTCCTGACATACATGATGTGCAAATGTTTACACATGCTTACAGCGCGCGCAACGATACAAGGCAAGGTTAGCCAATGAAAGTCGCTTGACAAAAATCACCCGACGACTTGCGGTAGAGGTGAAGGCCCCTCCAGCCTTAATTGTATTTTGGTGATTGTGAATTCTCTTTTGTTAAATCTTCTTCGGCTTTAACGACATTCTCACAACGTAACCAGTGATTCGCGCTTCATTAAAATTTGTCTAAAATGAGCGCTACTCTATACTATGTTTAACTCTATTATATTATTATATATACGAAATTTGTTATTATTATCGTATCCAATTGGAAATTTCTTGGTAAATTCTTAAATACTCTCAAATATTGCAATTCCTTCAAAATATTTTGACATACCTTGAACTTTTTTGAAAAGATTTTTTAAGTAATTTTTAATTTTTCAAAATAAGCCTTCTAACTTTTCTTTATTCTTTGAAATTCCTTTAAATTATAAAAATAAAATGGAAAATTCCTCGAAATCTTTTAAAACATCCTCAGATTTCAAAATCCTTAATAATCTTTTGAAATCTCTTTAAAATTTCAAAAGCTTTAGATTGAAATTTAGAAAAGAGAAAAAGTTCAAAACGTTAAATATTGAAATGTTAATAGATTAGTTGAAATATTAAATTAAACTTTTACTAGAAAATACTCGAGTTAAAGTTGAACTATTGCTAAAACGATTTTTGGATATAATTATAAAATTATATATATTTTTTTTGTTTTGAAAAATATACTTTTGAATTTTGAACGCTTGCAATTTATATATGATTAATAATAGTTTTTAATTAAACTTCCAAGTTTACAATTCAAATTTTGAAGACTTGAATCCCATCGGGTTGAAAATTATTCATATTTCATCATTAAATATTTTTGAAAATTAAATTTGGAAAGCTTCGAATTTTTATTGATCCCATTTTCAAAACTCTGATCTACTAACATTTCATTATTTAACGTTATGAAATTGTCTTGTTTTCTAAAATTTCAATCTGGAGCTTAAAAAAATTTCCAGAGATTTCAAAAGATTTTAAATAAATGAAGATGTTTTAAAAGATGTCAAGGACTTTTCAATTTATTTTTATAATTAACACGAATTTCAAAGAATTTTAAAGACGTACTTTCAAAATCTGTTTTAAAAAGTTCCAGGTATGTCAAAGTATTTTGAAGGTATTGCAATACTTCAGAGTATTTTAAAATGCTCTAAGGAATTTTTAATTGATGACGGTAATTTAATATGAGCTTTCGAAGGATTTTATATATTTTAATAGATTCCAAGGAATTTTCAATTGATTTAAATAATGAAGTATTAGATTGTGAAAGATTTAAAATATTTTAGGAGGTTTTATTCAATTTTAAGGAATTTTCAAGAGATTTCAAAAGATTTGAAATATTTGAGGATGTTTAAAAATATTTTAATGAATTTTCAATTTATTTTTTTAATGTAAAGGAATTTCAAAGAATTTTAACAATTTTAGCAGGGTTGTTTAAAAAACTCCAAAGTACTTTAGAAATATTTAGAGTATTTTAAAAGGTTCCAAGGAACTTTCAATTGATTACAGCAATTTAATATGAGATTTTAAAGGATGTGAAATATTTAAGGGTATTTTTAAAATTGCAAGGAATTTTCAAGAGCTTGGAAAAATTTCAAGAAATTTTAAATAATTTTTAATATTTTATGAGGTTTCAAAACATTCCAAAGAATTTTCAATTAATTTCAATAATTTAAAGTAAATTCAAAGAATTTTAACGATTTCTTCAACTTTTCTGGTTGAAAGTGAAACTGCTTTGTTAAAATCTAGCTATTTTTTGTTGATCATTCATCAATTTTGTTAAAAAAATTTTTTTCCTGAAAATTTAACTATTTTATAGATTCTTTTTTTGTTATTAATTAGAAATTAATTTTTTTTAAACTACAAGAAAATTAATTTTTTTTGTCGAAAATTTAACTATGAACATTAAAAATTTTTCGAGAAAATTAGACTTGGAGGAAAATAAATTTCTTTTGTGCAAGGTTCATTTATTTTATTAAAAATGTCTTCTTTGAGTATACAATTCAGCTTTTTGGATAAAAATTTAACTTGTTATAAATTTAACTATTTTGTTAAGCATTAGACAAGTTTGACATGTATCATTCAATTTTCTCAGATCTGAAGCTTGAGCCGGATTTTCTGGACACAGTCTTTTTGAAAAATAGTAAAGAAAATTTTTCTCGAAAAATATAATTTTGTAATAAAAAAAAGAGACTAGAATGAAATTTCGAGATAAACCAATGCTAAAAAAATTTGTGCTTTATACATTTTTTTATTGGAATAATCAAATATTGACACCAAAGAAACAACTTTTCTAACGTTTAAGGTTTTTGAAAATTATTGTTCGAATTTATGATTAAAATAATTGAAAAAACAAATATATTTCTGGATAAGATATTTAAGTTGAAAATATATATGGTATTTTTTTTAAATTACAAAAAATCTTCCGAAAAATCGAATTCTTAATTTAAAAAATTAAAAAGGAACTTTGAGATAAATTAGTGCTGATTTAATTTATTCGATAAAAATATTTTATTATCGTAATTATAATAAATAAATAATATTGATTAAGAAACGATTTTATATAGGGAATTTCATTATTTGGAAATTTTCAAATTCGGTAATGATATAAACTGTTCGGGAATTTTATTAGTTTTGAAATTTTATTATTCGAGACAGAGAGTGTTTTACCAAATCGGAATTTTATTTTTTTATATATTTCAGTCGCTCCTGTAAAAGTACAGAAAATTCGCTGTAATTCTAATTTTGACACCTGAATATTGTCGATGTTTTCCCTTGGCGCGGATCCAGAGAAGTGTCCTGAGGGGGGGGGGGGCATCACAAAATTGTGTAGAAATGTTGTGTTTATACATACATATGCACCATTTTACCTCAAGTCAAAAAATCCTGGGAAGGGGCGATCGCCGTTTCGCCACCATTGTGGATGCGCGCCTGGTTTTCCTACAGTATTTATTTTTAAAAATGTGTATAAAATTTTGATCCTTCGGTTTTAGCGATTTTTTCATAATACATTTCAGTCACTGATAAACGGGGGTAAATTAAATAGGAATATATCTCAGAAAATAAATTATTAAAATCCAAAAAATTGAAGAGACTTTCTTTACCTCTAGGTAGTGAAAAAGGAAAACTTTCGAAAATTTAAAAACTAATTTAAAAACTAATTATACGTGAGAAGGTAAAAAGTTTAAATTCAATGTATTCAGCTGCATTCATATTGAAGTATGCAAATTTATTTGGTTTTAAATATAAATTAATTAAAATTTTTTTTCACAATTGTAATTTATAACTTTTAAAATTGAATAATTGTAGGTCAAACGTGAAAAAGTTGACTTATTTCAAAATTAAAGCGGTGCTATTATACATATTAAACCATTAAAACCTCTGACCTGTTTTTAAGCTTTTTAAAACTCGTTCGCAAATTTATTTGGTTTTAAATATAAATTAATTAAAATTAATTTTTTTCACAATTGTAATTTATAACTTTTAAAATTGAATAATTGTAGGTCAAACGTGAAAAAGTTGACTTATTTCAAAATTGAAGCGGTGCTATTATACATATTAAACCATTAAAACCTCTGACCTGTTTTTAAGCTTTTTGAAACTCGTTCGAAAACTTTTTAAAATAGTTCTGGTTATAATTTCTTAATGAAAGAATAAGTGCTATTTCGTCTACAGAGCAGCAATTCCAAAAATATATAAAGTCTTAATAGTTAAGACATTTTAAATTTTTAGTCTTCATTATATTCAATAATTCGACATTTAAAGGTATCTAAATAAGTAAGAATTATTGAATTGAAATGGTTTGATAATTTCAGATTGAAACATTTCAAGTTATTTAGTTAGAAAGTAAAATCGTATAAAGTTACAGGATGAGAAATGAACATCTTTTAATAATTGAATCATTATTTTAGAACAATTAAAATCTTATAACTTCAGATAAATTTAAAAGTAGGACTATTACAAATTAGAAGTGCCTGAAAGAACTCAACAAAGGTTTAGTTTAAAAAGCTATTTAAGAGGGTGATTTTTCAAGTTTGATTAATTAATTTTTTTATCATTTGGTACCCCCACACATTATTATTTTTTTGTAAAGAAAATAGCGCTTGATTTTTGTCAACTTTAAAAAATATATATTTAATGTTTGCTCAAGGTCAGTTTTGTTCAAAGTGCTTGTTCCCGAATTTAAAAATGAAGAAAAGAATTTTCGTTCAATATTATTTCTTTCTTAAAAATACAATAATTAAATAATTTTATCAAATTATTTGTTTGAATTTGAAAGAATAATAATTGTTTAGTTTTTTTTAAATGCTATGCACATAATCAAACAAAAATTTTCACGCAGAAATATACATATTTTTTTAATCGTTGTTTTTTAAATTTCAAATCATAATTTTTTAAACTTTATACATTAAAAAAAATGTATTTGATAAAAGTATTCGATTATTGTATTTTCCATAAATAAATAATATTTAATGAAAAACCATTTTTTCTATTGTTTGAATTCAGGAATTTTCTAGTTTGGATATTTTATAATTCAGCAATTTTCTGTGGGGAATTTTCGAATTCGGTAATATCTTACTGTCGGGAATTTTATTTTTTGTGAATTTTTCAATTCGAGAGTTTTATATTTCGGCGTTTTTATAATTTCCGGAATTTCATTATTCAGGAATTTTGCAATTCACGAATTTTACAGTGTCGGGAGTTTTATTTTTCGGTATTTTTCAGTTGCTTCTTCCGAAAAATAAGATTCCCATCACTGTGAAAATTTCCGAAATTCCGGACAATTTATAATATTAATGAATTTGAGAATTCCCGACAGAATTTTGTTGTTGTTGAAAAAGTGCATTGTATCCTTTTTAACTTACAAAAAAGTTAGCAAAAATAAAATAATTAATTAAAAAAAAAATAATAATAAAATTCGCTCTAAATCAGTGCTGAATTGAATCCTACAAATTTTTATTGTTTTTTGAAGTGCACGTGTTTTTAAATTTATTTTTGCAGAACATTTGTTTACGATTATTATAATTTCAAATTAAAACAATAATTTAAAAAATTACACATCAAACAAAATTTCTATAATTAAAATATTTGATTATTGTATTTTTAATAAATAAGTAATATTGATTAAAACATTATTTTCTCAATTGCTTAATTCGGGAATTTTCTAGTTTTTATCTTTTATAATTGGACAGTATTCGGCATGGAATTTCATTATTCGGGAATTTTCAAGTTCAATAATATTGTAAACTGTCCAGAATTTTATTATTTTGGAATTTTTAAATTCGGGATTTTCAGATTTCGGCATTTTATAATGTAAGGAAGTTAATAGTGTCGGGAATTTTATTATTCGGGACTTTTAGTCCTAAAAATATTTCAAAACATTTCAAAAGATCGATAAAATCGTTTTAAAAAATGTGGAAGATTTTGAGGGAATTTTTTCGAATTTTACAAAAATTTTACGATGAAAAAGGTAATCATTACAAATGGATTTAAAAGTTCTGAAAAAACTTCAAAAATAATTTGAATAATATTTATATTATTTGTATTTCAAATTTTATACCATATAACTTACGTGAATAGTTCAAGTAAGATGTATCAATTATAATATCTTACAGTTAATGTTAAAATATATTTTATGGAACATGATATATTTTATGAATGCGCCAGTGAAATTCTGTTCGTCTAATTTTTGTTGTCAATTCGAAACGTAATCTGGCTTAGAACTGCCACCTTAACACTAGAAAACCGAAAATAAAAAATACAAATTAGAAGAAATAATTTTAAAATTAGAAGAAAATATATGAAACCGAAATAAAAAATAATCATGGCCTTTTGTTTCTGGCATTTTACAAAGATAACCATGTTTCAGAGCGTTTCATCACATAACCTCGTACAACCACACGTTTGTGGCTTCGTCAACACTGAGTTCGAGTGATTTTGTTTTGCATATGCCTGGATTTTTTTGTTGGTGTGGTGTTTGATGTGAGAAACATTTAAAAGCATTTAAAATTAAAGAAAAAAACTGCGAAAAATATTTGACTGTCAAAGCGCAACGAGAAAACAGTTCCTTAGATAGTAAGCTCTGATTATCTGCCGCAACAGCGCTACTCGCGACCACTGTAGACGGCTATTCCTTGCTTTACGATGCCGCATCGCATTGCTGAGTCTTGCGGCGCCGTAACGACCCAATGGGCACCAAATTTGGCGACGTCTTTACAACATCGTTACGACAACTTGACGACAACTTTACGACATCCTATGTCCATGACGTTTCGGTGTGTTTACGATATCGTAAAGACATAGTCAGATCATACGACTTATTTACGATATCGTAAAGACACCTTGACGACATTGACATAGGATGTCGTAAAGTTGTCGTAAAAACGTCGCCAAACTTTATGCCCAATGGGAAGCTATTTGCGGCGATTATGGGTGAAATACCAACTATCTGAATTATAATCAGCCTGAGCCAAAGTCGATACCAGATTGTGTGCGTGCGGTATATCTACGATGGCCACGCGACGCACACATGCAAAGGGTTGAGCGCCACTTTCATTTACCTCATGTCGGTAATTGTTGGTGGTGCAGAACTTTTAACACTGATGGAGTCCTGGATCAAATCGTGGATTTAAAAGGATATAAATATATATATATATATATATATCCCGGACGAACCCCTATTTGGTTCGGTTTTGATTCTTTTAGGATCCAACCGAAGGGCCTATGATAAAGCCACCGAACGCTTCCTCGAGTTGCGGATAGAGGGTCCCTGTACCCAGGGTTTCTGCTGAATATGGTTACAAAAATAAATAGGCAGTCGCGGACAATTGTCCAATGGTGGTCCCGAAGGAATTAACCCCCAAGCGGAGGTAAGAAAACCGTGCCGAAAGCTGAATGGCACCTGGGTGAGGTGTCTCGAGCGGTGACTCTGAGATACCGGGCGACCTCTCAGAGCACGCAGCCTTATCCTTGCATGCGGAGCTCTACAAGGATGGACGAACCCCTTTCCCTAGCTTCTCGTGGGAACAACAATGACATCACCAAACATAGTTGTAGTAAGTGGGGTTCAAAACAACAGAATGCGCAGGGCTCCCGACAATGGGTCGGCCAACAATGCCGACCAATCTAGAGCTGGGGGAGCCAATGAAAATGGATTCAATACGTTGGATCGGCGGGATCTCGCGACCTGTGGGTAGACGGAGCGACTGAATCAAGACTTGCCAGAGTGCTACGCTGCGAGTGTGGCCCCTGAACGGGGTTACATGGCACGGCTGCATGCTCTGTGGTGCGAGAAACACCCGAAGCTATCGCACTTTTCGCAGCAACGTCTGCGAAACCATGCTGAACTACTCCGTAAAAGGGACTATGTAAGCAGAACGCCTACTCTACCACAGCTAGAACAAGCCAGCAACAGAGAAAGAAAGGCGACACGAAGACCAACCGCGGGCAGGCATCCAATAGATGAAGAGCGATGCTTTACGACCCGAAAAAACATCAACACTAAGGTTTCTCTCAAGCCTAAAGATCTGACTGAAATGGAAGACGAGCTTCGTGGAGATTTTTCCGGAGAATCCGACCTCTGGACTATCAATTACACTTAACAAGTCAAAGCTGCTGACCACCAGACAGCATATTGTTGAGAGAATACGGATACTATCTGACGCTAAGAGAAGTCTAGTGCGGAGGGAGAGGTGGGTTAGGGAAAATCAACAGTTTCTCTCTGACCCATCTCGACTCTTCCAAGACCCTCCAGTTACTGTCGAACACCCACCCAAACCACAGGAGGTCGAACTATTTTGGAGCGAAGTCTACGAAGTTCAGCATAGACTAGACGAAGACTCAGAAAATATAAATAGCTTCAAGGAGTTATGTGTTGCCCTCATAACACCTGATAAAGAATGCCAACCCATCACTACCGAGGAGGTGAAAAAAGTATTAAGAGGGATGAAGAACTATTTCGCACCGGGACTAGATTGTATCAAAACCTTCTAGTGGAAAAACTTTTGTTCAACCCATCAGCATTTGGCCCGTATTTTCACCTCATATTTAAAGTCGGAAGAGCCAATTCCAGAGTGGTTGGTGGGAGGGCGCACAATACTCTTGCCGAAAATAGGCAACTTAGCTGACCAGCAATCTACCAGCGTGACCTATCGATGACCTGGATTGAATATCGGAAAGCCTTCGATTGGACCTCCCATAGACCTATCATCTGTCTTTTGGAAATCTTAAAGGTTCATCCGCAAATAGTTGGGTGCATAGAGAGATTGATGCCGCTTTGGAAAACCAGATTTACTATCTCATCTGGAAAAAATCGTGTGACAACTAATAAGGTCACCTTTCAGAGAGGTGTTTTTCAGGGCGATCCCTGAAGATCCTGAGCTCGATGATAGAAGCGCCATACGACACATTTGCGCTGAAGAGACTTATACATACCTGGGCGTGCCACAGAGCCGCATTCAGGATGTGACATCTATAAAGAATACTCTCCGAAGCAGATACAATCGTCTCATCCGACAGATTTAGTCTTCCGAATTGTCGGCGAGGAACAAAGTATCTGCAACGAACATGTTTGCCGTCCCGGTACTACTCTATTCATTTGGAGTAGTTCCATGGACGAAGAACGAGCTCAGATTCCTTGATATCGGAACAAGAAAGGTTATGCACAAGAACAAAAGCATGCATCTTAAGTCTTCCATTTCGCGACTGTACATCTCACGCCGTCAAGGGGGTCGCGGTATATTAAGTCTTAAAAGTCTTTACAACAGGATTATTCTGGGTTCAGCACATAGAGTTGCAAATGGAAGAGACCCTCTTCTTAAAATGGTCAGGAATCACGAAGAAGTGGGCAAAGGAGCGTTTCTGTACAAAGCAGCGGAGGAGGCTGCTGAAATACTCGGAATTGACTTCAGTATTAGGGGTGAGCAAAGTGCATCAAATCTGATCTATCTCGAGTACTCACTCCTGAAATCCCGGATTAAGAAAGCACAAGAGAAAAACTTTCGTGAACAGCTCCTCGATAAGAGGATGCAGGTTATCTTGCACAGAAATGTGAAGAATCAGCCAATATCTTGTGAGCTAACGTTTGCTTTCCTTAAATCGCCCGGATTGAAGTCTGGTACGGAGGGTTTCATCTTTGCATGCCAAGACGGTGTCATTTCCACATTAACATACCGTCGCCACATTTTGAGCCAAGACATTCCCGATGATAACTGCAGGGCGTGCCATGCACACCCCGAGCATTTAGCTCACATACTATCTAGTTGTCCAACTCACGCGGGAAAGACCTACATTCAAAGGCACAATGTGGTACTAAGAGTGCTTTATTACCATCTCTGTCACTCTTACGGCATTAATCTTAATATCGCTCCTCTAAATGGTCCTAGGGAAATTGAGTCAATTGTCGAGAATGGGAAGTGCCGCATATACTGGAAATTTATATTCTCGACAATTGTTTCTGTTGTTCACTCGAGGCCCGACATGGTTCTTCTTGACTTCGAGAAGCGAACCATGTTCGTTATCGAATTTTCTGCACCAGCTGACAAAATCATCATAACCAAGGAGAATGAAAAGAAAGAGAGGTATCGATACCTTATAAGGGAGTTGCAACGATTGTACCTGGAACATTCTGTTAAACTAATCGTCCTTATCATCGGCACTCTTGGAGGTGCCAAGCTTTCACTTGATTTCACTTGCAAAAAGCATCCCTGCGTGTCAACAATATGCTAAAACACTTGCGGGAAAAATGCAGAAGGCGGTTGTCCTTGGGTCGCTCCGTGTTCTTAGGGTGCACGAGGCTTTTGCTGGATCGTCGTATTGATTCCTTTACAGACTGTAACCACCTATCTCACGGTCGTGGGACGTGGTAGTGGCTGAAATTTTACCGCGATTTCGCGGGGAGCGGGTGCAATTTTTACATAAAACTAATACCGTCTCATCCGTATGAGAATGTAAACATCAATTAGGATATGTATTTTAAGCAGAATAATTTGGATAATTATAAAAAGTGTCACCATTTTTTCCTTTCGCAGGTGCATTCTATTTTAGAATGAAGCTTTCACAACGGTCTCTTATCGAATCATAATTTTCATAGATAAGCGATTTTTTAGTCCTCATTCATACTCTAATGTTTGATTAAATTTGAGATTTTAAAGCCGAGTTTTAAATTGATATACGATTAACATTACGTCTTTTTAAAAACTGATATTTTGATGAGTTTCTCAACCGGTGTCAAAAAATTAATTTGATGCAGGAATTAAATTACACTTTTAAGTGACTATTACATGAATTCGATTCAGAATTAGTTGATATTTTTAACTTCGTGCTTCAATAATTTTTTTAACGCTTAAGTAAAATAGAATAAAATTTTGAGAAATTTGAAATAAATTATGAAAATTTAACTAGTTTTATTTGGAAAGTCCACTAGTATAGTTTTGGTTTGAAATTCATCTCGAACTTCTTTGTTAAAAATTCATTATTTAGTTAAATATTCATCTATTCAGTTGAAAATTGAATTTTTTCCTTGGAAATAATTTTTTTATATTACAAATTTAAATTTTTTATTAAAAATTTATACATATTTCAAATTGAGAGTTGATCTATTCTAATTGAAAATTTCTCTATTTAGATAAAAATTCACGTATGCTATTGAAAATTGGACTATTTTGTTAAAACTTAGTTTTTTTCTGAATAAAGAATACATTTTTTTTAAATTTTGAAAATTTAACCATTTCATTTTTGAAAAATTATTCTTCTAGGTTAAAAAAACATCTTGTGGATTAAATAATTAATTCTTGTCTTGAGAATTCATTTTTTTATTTTTACTTCCATCCCTATGACTAAAAATTCATATATTTCATTGAAAATTTAACTATTTCGTTGAAAAATATATTTTTACAATTTAAGGATTAATTTTCGATATCAAAAGTACTAAATGCATCATTTTTAATTGAAAATTGATATTTTAGATTATTTTTTTAAGTTGATCTTTTTTAGCTTACAAAATTTAATTATTTCTTTGGAAACTAATAAGTTTTGTTCAAGATTCTTAATTGTTGAAAATTCACGTATTTTGTTAAAAATTCCTTTTTTTAATAGAAAAATAATCTTTATTGTTATTTTCAGGACTAATTTTTGTTAGTGTCAAATAATTACGTTTTTTATGATAAATGCTAAATTAGTTATTATAACCCAATAAGAAAATCTAAACTATTTTTTTTGCAAAGTTAATTATTATATTTTAGGTTCGATATACATCACACATTAATTAAAAATTCTACTATCTAATCGAAAAATAATAATTTTTTTTAAAAATTGTTTGCTTTCATTGAAATACAAGCAATTACGTGGATCGTTGAAGAATGATCTATTTCGTTTAAAAAATCAACTGTTTGATTGAAAGTTGAATTACTTTAATAAAAATTTATTTTTCGGAAGAATGTTAAAGAAGAATGTTAATGTTTGATTGAACATAAAACTATTTTGTTGGAATTTTTTTTTTTTGTTGAAAACTCATATACCTTATATCAAATTTAATTAATTATATTAAAAAAGAGGTGTAATAGCGCTTTATCTCATATGCTCACTGACTTGGCTTCCAGTTTAAGCACAATTTGCGGACATAGGAATATTGCGCTTTTTATTCTTCCTGACAAAAAATTGTAGCTTTTTCAGTTTTCTAATTAAGCCCAAAAAATCAACATTTTTTTGGAAAAATCGATTTTAGTTTTTTTTTCGTTTGAACTCGTGCTCTGGCAGTCAGTATTCATAAAGTTGAATTCGCTTACGGCTAATTTTAGTTTCTTGAAAAATTTGTTTAATCTTAAATAATTTTAATGAATGCATCCCGTACTCTTTATAATTTTTTTACATTTAGATAGGTTTTAAATAAATTAAAAGGATTTATAATTTCAAAAAAATGTTGTTTTTATCATGATAATGAATAATGGAAGCTTATAAATACTTAGAAATCAGCCTCTCTGTTTTGAATTAAGAAATTTATTTTATTTTACTTTTACGTTAATTTATTTTTCAAAAACAATGACATTCTTCTAATTTTAACTAAAGATTCACAATTATGAAAACTTAGAATTTTATTTTATTTAACTTCCTGTGTTATTAACTAAGAATATCTTTCCGATCACTTCTTTTTATGATGCTCTGTGAATTTCGTAGAATTATTAATTATTTAAATCATTTCCATAAATGAATAATAAGTTTGGCCATTTTTCAGCGAATACGTTTCATTTGTTTATTTACTCAAATAAGAATATATTTCTAAAAACTTTTTCCTAGGATACATGGAAAATTTATTATAATTATTATTTCTGAAAACAATTTTTATTAACATATTCAGAGTTTGGCTATTTTATCAAAAATGGGGTATATTTTTTGGCGAAGTCAACTAAGAATGTTTTCCTAATTATTCTATTCTAGGTTGCTTTTTAAATTTACAAGAATTAGTAATTATTTAAAAAAATTTCATATAAAAAATCACAGTTTGGCTATTTTTCAATTAATAGGTTCAATTTTTTTACAGAACTAACTAAGAATATCTTTTCGATCACTTTTTTCTATGAAGCTTTGTAAATTCTAAAGAAATATTAATTATTTAAGCACGTATGAGGTTCTCGTTTATTTTAAAATTTAGCTTGAAAGTTGAAAATTCAAAGATTCCGTTAAAAATTCATTTTAACAATCCATTAATTTCACAATTTAACTGGACAATCTAACTAATCTAATAATTGGAATTTATAGGATGTGTCTTAATGGCAGCTTGGGGATTCTACATAGCCTGGTCACCAACAGCAATACCCTACTTGACATGCAATAGTTCAGAATTTCAAATTACAAAAGAACAGGAAAGTTTGATAATATCACTGATAATAATATTCAATAATAAATAATAATAATAAATAATATCACAAAATATTCGTCTCGGAAACCTTCTTGGAGATTGATAAATCCATTATTCATCGACAGCATAGGCCGGAAGTACACCTTATTATTTTTTCCCCACCCAAATTGATTGGCTGGATCATCAGAGATATTCTAGTTAACAGGATGCAATTATCAAGGAAAACATGCGTTTTCATCTTTATAATAGTTGCAATCTACACATCTTATAATGCTTTGAACTTTGCATTCGCGACATTAGCAATACTTTTTCTTCTACTGTGTCTGTTCTTACTAGAAACACCTTCTTATTACCTAGTAACAGGTCGAAGTGACGATGCGAAGAAATTTTTAATGAATTTGAGAGGAATTCGTGAATTTCGTTCCTAAAGATGACGCAACGGTCATTAGGAATAATGGCAATGTCGACATATGCTCAAGAAATTTTCGCTAAAAGTTGTAATCCTATTAATCCTGGAATTTAAGTAATAATCCTGAATAGAATATTTTCACGGGCTTCTTTTAGAACTTACGGAATAATAAACATATTCAATATAAGAACACTTTTTTCTACTGGGTTATTATCTGCTATCTGTTTAGGAAGCGTTGGTCTATTTTTCTTTATGGAATTGAACCTAGAGGCTGATGTCTCTTCTTTTAGGTTTCTGCTACTTATCGCTTTGGTTTGTTTTCAAATAGTTTTTTTAGTTTTGGAATAGGTACTGATCCCTATATTGTTCAAGGCGAATTTTTTTCCGATGAATGTGCAAGGAAGCGCGCTTTCCTGTGGGGTGGTTATGGGGTCATGCTTCGCTTTTGGAACTACATCAGGTTAAAGTGTTTTAAGCAAGGCTGCTGGTATCTATGCGACCTTTTTCGTTTTTGCAACAACAGCACTTTGTGGAGAAAATTCATGTAATCCAGAATCCAAAAATGAAGGAGATAATACACTCAGAACGTAAGATTAACAAATCTTTAATTTGATAAGCCTCTGCAACTAGCCACTTCTAGATGTCATTTTGACTCTAGAAACATTCTCTTCTATTATAAAGATATTCTTAAAGAGCAATTAACAACAAAATGTTGCCGCTCGCACTGGAAAAAATTTAGTGGTACGTAAAGAAATTGTGGAAAACGCAATATGGTGTTTTTATACAACAATTTAATACTATAAAAGTATCATTATTGCACAGCAATAGTTTGTTTTAATCAAAAACAAATGATTCAGAATAAGGTGTATTACATGCATTCAAGTACACTCGTGTTTTTCCTAGCAACTGCTGGATCAATAAGAAGAATCCCAACATCAGCATTTTAATTAATTTTAGTTATGCATTCACTACACCTCCTAATGCCCTCAGAAAACAAGTTTTTTTGTTTCGAAACTCATGAAAATTGTTTTTACACACACGGAATTATTTAGATGCAATATTACGTGAAGTTTATCGCAAAAGGCTTTTTTTCCGCCAAAAGATTCTTTTTGTGACAAATTAAAATCCTCTCGGCCGTAAGCTTAAGAGGAAATTCCATTCGTGTCAAAAAGCATCCTTTTGATACAAGAGAAAATTTCTCTGAGTGCTAGCTAAAGGACATCAGCGGAGCCGTATAGGCTTTTCTTAAGTGTAGAGTGTATTGATAGGGGATGTATTCCTTTCCATGCATTGCAATAACTTGTCAAGAAGCATGTTCCTTGTTGCATCATTTGGAGTCTACACATCTTATGATGTTTTGGAGTTTTCTGCTGCTACAGTACTAATAATTTTTATCATGATCTTATCCTGATTTCACTCTTTTTACCAGAAACACCTTATTATTCAAAGATCAAAATGATGATGCGATAAAATGTCTGATAAAGTTGAAAGAAATTAGTGAACCAAATAAATTGATTTTGGAAATCCAAGAGATGCGTTTGACTATAGAAGAAGATAAAAAACAAAAAAGTTCCTGTTTCTCGAATTTGATAAACAAAAGGTAACACCATAGATGGTTGCTTATCATGCTTTTGTTAAAACTGACTCAACTCCTGTTAGGACTAATAGCAATTTCGACTTATGCTCAGGAGATTTTCTCTAGAAGTTGTCCTTTCATAAATCCAGGAGTTCAAGTAATGATCTTTAATGGAATTGCTGAACTGGCTTCTATCGAAACTAATACCGTTATATAGAGATTTAATATAAGAAAATTTGTGTTATCTACTGGATTGTTTGCCTAAATATGCTTAAGAAGAGTTGGTCTCTTTTTCTCTGTGGACTTCTACCATTAGTCTCCTCTATTAAGTTGCTGGCGCTTGTAGCATTAATTATATTTCATTTAGTATATCAGTTAGGATATCGTATAATTCCCTATATTGTACAAGGAGAACTTTTTCCGATAAATGTCAAATGAAAAGAGTCGCTTGTCGGATCGTTATGGAATCATGCTTTTCTTTTGAAACCTCAGCAGGTTTCAATGTTTTAAACAATGCTCCTGATGTTTACACTCCTTTTTTCTCTTTTGCGAAAACATTTTTTTGTATCTTTTCTCACATTTTTTAATATTATGGAACATACAGGAATTGCTTTATTCTGATTTCTGCAAGTAGCTGCTTTCAGGTGCTTTGTCAATACCATAAAAATAATATTTATTTATAACAGATTAAAAAATTTGACGCGTCTATAAATAAACTGTATGATAAAGTATGCATACGATTTAAGCAAGATTAAGTATTTCAAGAAGTGATTATTCATTATCATAGTTTTCAGATAGCGCCTCAAATCTTATATAAAGATTAAATTGTTATCATTATTCGTACGATAACCGAGCAAGAATGCTGTCTAAGAATAACTACACGATAATTAAACTTGAAATTTTATAACCCAAGTCTTATTTCCCCTGAAACTAAAAATAATCGTTGATATATCTGTCACTAACAAATAATAAAATGAAATTCAGAGAGCTTATTTCACGAACGATAGGCTGCAATTTTAAACAGAAATATGAAAATAATCCAAGGGAGGTTGTAAAAGAAAAACGAAAACATGAAGGAAGTCCATTGGTGCAATATGTTGCTGGTTTTTTCGGTAAGTTGTGTGAAATCACACTTACAATTTTATTTACACTATTGCAGTAATTATAATTCTGAATATTATTATTGTTTTTCAAAAGTAGTTTCGCAGATGTTGTAGCTGCCGAAATTAGACTTTCAGATTGAAAGTCATCAAAATTCAACGACTTTTATTTTAAAGACTACATAGTTAAATAATTTTTGTCAGAAACAAAAATTAGCAATGAGCTTGTTGAATTTATTAAGAAATAGCTGGAATTACTTGAATTTGAATAATGTTTTGTTTATTGAAAGACATATTAATGATTGCTTTCTATGGAGATGTTAAAAATTCTGGAAGACCTAAGTTTCCGAGTTAATAAACATTACTGCGGCAGAAGAACAGAAAAACAAGTTAAAAAAATAAACAAAAGGACAGACTTATAAAAAATAATGTTTAATGAATAAAATTTTTTGTATAACTAATCTGACGAATTTCTAAGTCTGCTGTTTTTTATTTCAAATCTTTATGATAATTGGTTTGAATTTTTGTGATTTTTCTTAAATTTTTCCGACATAGAAGTATATCATCGATAAAAATTGATCAAGTAAATAGTGTTATAGCCATCTTCATGAATATATAACCAATCATCATTTTTACTTGTCTTAAAATCTAACTGTACCAACAAATCCGCTAAACATTTATACCATGCTCTCGGGCTTTCTCACAAACCAAACAATGCTTTATCTAATTTAAACACTCTACCTCTTCCATAATCATAACCCTCTGGTTGGTGTACATAAACTTCACACAGTATTTCTTCATTTAGAAATGCAGAATTTACATTCATTTGCATTAAAATCAATCCATTTCGTCAACAATAAAAAAAATTTTAAGTTTAAAGCTTTGGTACTGGCGAATACAAATCATCCAATATTCCTTTTTGCTAACATCCTACTACAACAACTCTAGCCTTCTTTTTCTTATTGGCTTTAGAAGTAAAAATCTATTTCAAGTCCAAAATCTTTTTGTTTTCAGGCCTGTTTTCTAAATTATAAGTATTGTTTTTATGTAAACAATAAATCCCTTTATCCATAGCTTCCATCTATTCTTCACGTTCCAAAGTATCAATCGCTTCTTTTTAGTTCGCAGGAATATTATCATTTACAAAATGTACATTTATACAATAATCCGCTACAATTTCACAAAAACTTTCTGGACTTATTTGAACTCTACTCGATTTTCTTGTATCAGTTTCAATTTTATTATATTTCGAATCAAAGTTCTGATACTCATACTTAGTATTATTTCTCTCATCATTCTGATATTTATTACTTTCCAATTTTCATATTCAACTCTTTCATTTTATTTATTCAAATTATTTTCTAAATTTAAGCTTTCACTGTCATCACTAAATTCTATCAACTTTACATCTTCTTGAACAATGTCTACACTTCTAGCTACTGTAACTTTATAAAAATATATTAATTAATAATTAATTAATAAATTACAAAATAGTTTTTCGTATCTAAATATAAGATATTTTTATTAAAAAATTCTTTACCTCCATCGCATCTCAATTTTTTATTTTTATGTCAGTTAATACTTCAACACTATTAGTATATTCCACAAAACAATCATAAACCTCTGATTTTTACTTTATTGCATAAACTTTTGCGGCCTTACTGTAATGATTAATAAATAATGCTTCAGTCATTTCAGTCATTTAATAAATAATGCTTCAGTAATTTCCAAAACTCAAATCGCGCATTTTATTTTCTATGTCTGTACTGCATTAAAAATATTCAGATTGATGTTATGTTTTTACTTTTCTGAGTCATATTTACTTTTACAGTATTTACAAACCTAATCATATAATGGAAGTTGTTTTCTTTTATAGCAATCGCAATCAACTGATATTTTTCATTATAGATATTTCATGAATCAATATGCTATCAACATTCATTAATCAGTTTTTTAAAGTCACAGAAAAATAAACTCACATCTTCATACTCTTTTAATTTTATAAATTCTAGCCTGTTTCTTATAGATATCTGTTGAGTAGCAGATTCCTGCAAATATAATTTATCAAATTTCTTAAAAATCCCGTAAACTGTTTCTTCATCTCCAATAAACCCCATTTGTTCATTAGAAATGCCACTGTAAATGTAATTCATCGCTTTTAGGTTAGTTTGCTCCCACGTGATATCTTCGTCCATGCTGCTATTTCTCTTCTTTTAAGATCAATACATTCATCAAGTTTTATATTTTAACTTTTTCTGAACATACACAAATTTTCAATATTACTATATCAGTTATTATTTTTCAAAAAAATGTTCTACCTATTTTTTAGAAGTGATGGGACATTAAAAGTGAAAAATCGATGCTGCCTAACATCGATGTCAAAAATGATCAAAATCGATGTATCGGAAGAAAAATATCGATGTTTCGATGTTTACAGAACATCAATATTTTATTCAAAAATCTTATAATCACTTAGGATACCTTATCATTTTAGATGAAATTTATGACACTATATTATTTGATTGGAATTAATTAAAATTACCTTTGAATAATAATGACTAAATAATCATAATAATTAAATAACAATTATAGCTTCTTTTATTAGTTACACTTTTATTATAAATGTATATAACATTTATTCCCGTACCTCGTTATGGGGCTGCTTATTCAGATATTAGAAAATAAAGTACAAGTTTAATTTTTAATGATTACTTTAATTTTGTTTTATTTTGCACTAAATTTTATTCTCAACTACCCTGAAAAATGTATAATTTCAATATAATCTTATTATAACTCATAATAATTCATTGGTATTGAAACATACGTATTTTCATATTCTTTCATTTATAATTTTAAAAAGTGAGCATCCTATTAAAAAATTCTTATTAATCATTTTATTGCAACTTGTATCGTTTTTTATAATTTTCATTTGTTTAATTTCAAACTTATTTTACGATTTAAACTAAAAATATACATATCGTCGTTTTTTCAAAATTTAATTTTTATTTTTAATCTTATTTTCTCTAATTAATAGAAAATCTACTCATCCTATGTAAAAATTTTTAATACAAAACTTGTAGATCCTTTTTAGGTGAAAAACTTTTGTTGATTAATTTTTGTAATACCTTGTGTCATTTAAAAAAAAATTTCGAATATTTTTTTCGTTTGTAATAAAAAGTACGCGTTCTATCAAAAAATCATTGATGACAAATTTGGATGAGTTTTCATTCTTTTCGGAAGAGCAATTTTGGTCTATTTGTTCTTTTCATATTGTATCGTTTGCCCGAAAACTTATTTATTTTTTATTTTTAATGTTGTTTTATACGATTTAAACTTAAACTATGTATCTTATCAAAAAATGATTATTAATAAATCTGTAGTTCTTTTTGGGTGAATAACTTTTTTCTTATTTCTTCATGACTCCTATCGTTTGTCCCAAAATTAAATTCTTATATTTTCAATGCTGCCTTTTACGAAGAAACAAAAAATACTTGTCTTATGAAAAAGTGATTAATAAGAAATTTGTGGATCTTCTTTGGGGAATTTCTGATTATTCCTTGTGCGGCCGAAATTGGAATTTAAATATTAAATATATTAGTCGAATTTTTTAGTACTTAGGATAGCCTTACATAGAATTTTTAAATCTTGAAAAAATGGTCTCAAACATTTTTAAAACGCTCTAACTTTTTGAATTTTTCACCAAAATAGTTGGTTGACAAACTCGATCTTTCTTTTGAAATTTTGAAATTTCGTGCCGAATCGCAACTTAATCCAATAAGTATTTGAAAAGTTATCCGGTATACAGACGACAGCGACAACCACAGACAGACAGATACAATGGTAAAACCGTTTTTCGGATTCAGGCGTTCTCGAAACGTGGATAAGAATGAGAATGTAAAAAGGAAATTTCTGCACTGAATTGGCGAAAACGCCTAATTTTCGTGGTTTCTGTTACACCACCTCATGAGCTCTAGTAGCGAAATCATTGGCCATTCATTCTTTAAAAATACGGTGTAGGTCTTTGATTTCTTTAAGGTTAGTTCGCCGAGAAGGAAACTCGAAATTTGTGTAACAGTTACACTAATGTGTAAGAAAAGTGTAATCAGTGGAATAAGCTATTAATAATAATTATTCTATATAATTGCTTAGCAGGCCTGGGCATTAAAATCCATTTCTCATTGAAGTTAAAAAATTGGTTAAATCGTCTCTTTGGATACGAGATTCAACTGATGCCACCAGAATAGACAAATGAAAACAGAAGTTTCACAATCTTAAACTTTTAGTGATCAATAAGTAAACAAACAAAAACATTGTTATCCAACATCGAAAAAAAAACATCGACGCATCGAAAACATCCAAGTGGAAACATCGGCATCGAAAGCGAAACATCGATGTTTTGATGTTTTCGATTTCGATGTCCGATCTCTACTCTTTAGTTATCTCTGTACCTTTGTTTTTAACTTTAACGTCTATCAATTTACTTAACAAGATAGATATCATGCACAGTATTAATTTATACACGACTCAACAATAACACCTAATAATTCTAAATTTACAGCTTGCATGTCTACAGCAGTTTGGGGAGCCTACGCAGCCTGGCCATCACCAGCTATTCCCCACTTGACCAGGGAAAACTCAACCTTCGTAGTTACGGATGTGCAAGGAGGTTGGATCGTTTCCCTTTTTATGCTCGGAGACCTAATTGGTGGACTGATAAATCCATTATTCATCGATCGAATAGGCCGAAAATATACCTTATTACTTTTTTACCTACCAGGATTGATCGGCTGGATGCTAATCATATTCGCAAACAATTATGTATATCTCTATGTTGCAAGATTAATTGCTGGAATAGGTCAAGGAGGTGTCTATGCTCCACTGGTGATATATGTAACAGAAATTTCTGAAAAGAACATCAGAGGTATTTTGGTCAACATGATAAATATAACGTATGCAGCTGGTATCTTCATCTTTACATCAATGGCAGTTTATGTATCCTACGAGACCTTAAACCTGACATGTGCTTCTATATCAATAATTTTTTTGCTAATATTTCCACTTCTACCAGAAACACCATATTATTATCTAATGACAGGTCGAACTGATGATGCTCTCAAGTGCTTGATGAAGTTGAGAGGAATTAATGAATCAGATAAGCTGGATTCAGATATCAGGGAGATGCAACTGGCAATAAACGAGGATCAAAGACTTAGCAAATCTGGATTTATGGAGTTGATCAGCAAAAGCTGTAATAGGAAAGGCTTGGCGATTATATTCTGCATGAAGCTGACTCAATTCCTGTCAGGAATAGAGGCTATTTCTGCGTATGCTCAACAGATTTTCACTAAAAGTAGTCCTTCTATAAATCCGGGAGTTCAAGTGATGATTCTAAATGGAATTTCGTTACTTGCTTCTCTTGTAACTAACATCGTGATAGATAGATTTAATAGAAGAACTCTTTTTTTGTCTTCTGGATTATTAGGCTCGCTTTCCTTAGGAAGCGTGGGTCTATTTTTCTTTATGGAATTGTACCTTAAGGTTGATGTCTCTTCTTATAAAATGATACCACTTGTGGCATTGGTTTTATTTTATGTGTTATATCAGTTAGGGTTTGGTATTATTCCCTTCATTGTTCAAGGAGAACTGTTTTCGATAAATGTGAAAGGAAGGGCGGTTGCTTGTGGGATGGTTATGGGATCATTTTTTTCGTTCAGTACTTTGGCAGGTTACAATGTTTTAAGCAATGCTGCTGGTGTTTATATGGCCTTTTTCTTTTTTGCAACAACAGCACTTTTGGGATCTGTGATCACATTTTGGATTATGCCTGAAACGAAAGGAAGGTCTTTGGAGGAAATTCAGGCAATGATGAATCCGGAAATGAAGAAGGGGTTGGAGTCTGCACGTAAAATAAAAAAATCTTCTAAATTGGAAACTTAATTCTCCAACTATTATTTGTTCTTATAAAGATATTTGTAAATAACAACAGACTGTAAAAAACGAAGCGACAAAATAAAGTGTATCAGAAACTCCGCGCCCCGGATGTAAAATTTACAATAGTTTGTGAATTGTTATGTAGAAACTTATTATAACCCAAGTAGGTAATTTATGTATCATGTATAAAATATCCTTTTTAAAAATATTGCGATATTTTTGTACCTGCGCCTTGTTCATTTATCTAGTTCAGTATTTGAAGTCTCGGCAGAGAAAACTTTGAGCAGGAATCTCTTGCCATATTAGGATCATAATTTTAAATTAAGTTTTTAATTTTTTTGTGGATCCAGGGTTATCTCGGCCAAGGCTTTATTTAAAGATATTTAAAGTTAGCTAACTTGCTCATTTTGATTTCTGTTCTGGTCTTGAATCGTGTCTACTTTAAGTTTCTAATTCTTCTTCTTCTCCACCATTAAACTAAGTTATTCTTTAAAACAAATAGATAATATTGAGCCAAGACTCATTGAAATACATTCAAAGTTAGCTAACTTGCTAATTTTGATTTCTGTTCTAGAAAACTTGCTCGAGAATTGAACTTGAAATTTTGTACCTAAAATTAATTATTTTATTTAAAACCAATAAACATTGTTATTTAAAATTGTCGTACCTCGTTAATGAATTTAGAATGAGGAATTTAAATTCAAGGATTGATTTTTATGATTTCTAAACAACATTTTGATAGGAGAGAAGAAGTGATTGTGAATGTAAACCAAAAGTGAAGGAAGTTTAATGATTCCATATGTTGCTGTTTTTTTGTGGCAAGTTGTGTGACAGGAAATATATAATTTAAATTAGACGATTTCACTAATGAGAATTACTAACTAGTATCACCAGTCATTCTTCATAAAACGGCAGTACCACACACTCTAGCCGCGCTCCTAGTATGTTATCTCGGAACATATTCCTTGCGTCCTCTATACCTTCATTGCATATTAGCGTCTCTCAAGTTGCCCTATCTATGCATTCGTATATCTTATTCTAAAATTATATTCGAACTTCCGGTTTGTATAAATTATCGATCTTGAATCAAAATCAATCATACTGTTTTTTGTTGATAACTTTTTTTTGCAACAATAGCATTTTTTGAATCTTGGATCAAATTCTGGATGATGATTATTTTGGATTATTAGGGTAGTCCAAAAAACGCTTTTAGAGCTACAGGGCAAGATACCCACCCCCTAAAAGTTTCCATTTCCGGAGAAAAAAATCCGTAATTTTTCTTTTTTCAAAATTCGAATATTAACACGTGCCACCCGGCACTTCAAAACACCATTTAATTAACACGGGAAAATTTTTAATTTTATAAAAATTTAACTCATGTTCCAAGGTTTCATTCAAACGTGCCATGTTTTTTAAGGGCTTAAGAGCAGTGTTTATGAAATAAAATAATACTAATAACTTTCATTTCCAACTAACCCTCCACCAAGCGCCCCAAATATCACCCAAAAGTAAAAAAAACGACATTTTTACGTATGATTCTTACTTTTTAGCAATTTCCGTCGTCCCTTTCATACAAATAATTACTAATGGACAATTTGAATATTTGCCATGACTTTTTAAACAATTTTCAATTGTTTGAACAGATGAAAATTATAAAAACAATGATTTATTTCGCAAAATTTTTAAACATAATCGTATTTTCTTAATGAAATGCAATATTTTGTCATTGTTTGGAGTAGTACATTTTTAAAAAAAAATTATGTAATTTAAACAATTAATTATCAATTATTTTCAACACTTCTAAAAATGGAGCCAGAGATCTCCACTTTTTTTAAATTGGTATCCTATGCTACTTTTTGTTGAATAATTACATAATTCTGATACATTTCCTTTAATGTTTAATAAGTTTCTGTTTATTTATACAATATTTATTTTCTCAAGTAGTTTTTTTCGATAAAAAAAATGAAACTATATAAAATACATATAATTATGTTTCTGATTGTATAGTGTATAAACAGAATAAATTCATCACTTTTTAATTGCTTAAAAATGTTATTATTAAAAAAAATTAGCATAGGATACCAATTTGAAAAAAGTGGATATCTCTGGCTAATTTAAAAAAAAATTTTGAAAATAAACAATAGTTAATCGTTTTAATAATTTGGAAAAGAAATAATTATTTAAATAATTTAAATTTGTTTAAACAATCGAAAATAGTTAAAAAAGTCATGGTCTATATACAAATTGTCCACTAGTTATTATTCATATGAATAAGACGATGGAAATTTCTAGAAAGTAACAATAATACGTAAAAATGTAGTTTTTTTTATTTTTGGTGCATATCTGGGGCGCGCGAGGACTGCTGTTAAGTCCCTAAAAAACTTGGCACGTTTCGATTAAAGCCTGGGACATGAGTTAAATTTTTCGAAAATTCAAAATTTCCCCATGTTAAATAAATGGGATTTTGAAGTGCCCCGGTAGCACGTGTTAATATTCTAATTTAAAAAAAATATCATGTCGCCTCCTCAAGAAAAAATATAATTTTTAGCCACAAAGATTAAATTCTTAACCACTGAAAATGAATTTTCTACCATAAAAGATTAATTTTATATTAAAATATGCATTTAGAGTCAGTTGAATTAAGCAAAAAAAAAAATTATTAAAATAGTTGGATCCCCAATTCAAGAGATGAATTTTCAATAGGGAAAGATAAATTATAAACCTAGTACTTGATTTCATTTAAAAAAGGTAAATTTGTAAAAAAATTCATGAATCTTCTACAAAATAATTTATTTTCCAACTTATCAAGGATAAATTTCTAAAAACACGTATCATAAAAAAATAGTTTTTTATGCAGTGGTTCCACCTGCAACAAAGTAGTTGAATTTTCAAACAAAAAGATACATTTTGCACAAATATTAAAATTTTGAATGTCAAAGATGAATTTTTCTCCGAAAAAAGTTATCAAAAAATACGAATTTTCAATTAAATCAATTAACTTTCAATCAAATTTGTTGAATTTTGAAATCATAGAATCTATATATCTAAAAAACAATTTTACTTTTAACTTGAAAATACTATGAAAAAAAGTTTACATTCTTTCGAATAGTTAAATTTGTATTATAATAATTTAATTTTTAAACAAATAGTTAAATTTTCAACAAAAAATACAAATTTTGAACAAATTTGTTAATTTCCAACCAAATAGTTTAATTTTGTACAGAATTGTTGAATATTCAAAACAAATAGATGAATTTTCAACAACACAGTTCAAGATGTAAACCGAGAATATAATTTTTTTTAAATAGTTTAACTTGAAAGCAAATTGTAGATTTTTAAAATAAAAAATATGAATATACACCAAATATATGAGTTTTGAACCAGAAAGTGGAATTTTGAATGAAATAGTTACATCTTCAATTTTAAAAGAAAAATTTTCAATTATAAATAGTAATTTAAAAAAATGAGTCAGTTATATTTTAGGTTAAAAAAAACTAATTCTTTAGAAAAAAATTAATTTTGCAGAAAATAGTTGAATTTTTAATACAAAATATAAATTTTTAACAAAGTAATGGTAAAAATCAAGGAAAAAGACGAAGTTTTGTCAACACAAGGAAAAACGAAGAATCCTTAAAAAAAGGGAAAAATAGGGGTAATTTTTTAAAACTTCCGATATAATATTAAACGACAATGCTTTATTGATAAAAGTAGCTTTATATTACTTACTTAACCCCTCTGTAGAAAATTCTTTCTTTATTAGCTGCTTGAAAATTCATATTTTTGCTCTGTAATTTAACAGTTTTTTTGTAATGTATTTTCTCTGACTATAAAATCTTTCTCAGTTGAAAATTCAACTCAGATTGAAAAATTGCCTTTTTCGGAGGAATTTAAGTAATTTATAATAAATTAAAATCATTTTTGCTTAAAATGTAAATTGATGATTTTTTCTTTGAAAATTTAGCTTTTTAAAATGAAAATTTAATTACTTGGTTGAAAGTCAAACACTTACGTCAAATTAAAATTTTTAACCAACAATTAACTTTGCATTTTTTGTTAAAAAAGATCTTTTTTAGTTGAACTTTCGTCTCTCGGGTAGAAATGAACCTTTCTGGTTAAAAATTCATCTTTTCGGTGTAAAATTCAGTTATTTCAGTTTGAAGAATTATGATTTTAGTTGAAAATTTACCACTTTGTTTGAAAATGGTAGTATTTCTTTAATGATCTTTTTCTGGTTGCAGATATTTTTTTTACTGAAAATGTAACTATTCTAGTAAAATATTTCATTTTTTGTTGTTAAAAATGTAGCTCATTGGCTGAAAATGATTTTTTTTGAAATGGAAATATAACGATACAATTCTTGTTTAAGAATTCATTATTTTAGTTAAACATTCATCACCTTGGTTACAATTTTTGCTGTTTTTTTGTAGGAAATTAATTTTTTACATTCTCATCAGAGAAGGTATTAGATTTGTGTAAAATTTGCCCCCCCCCCCCCAGTTTTTGACAAGACCTCCTGAATCCTAAAAATTAAAAATTCTAATTTTGACAGCACAAAAAATAATCAAAAATTGCTTTTTTGGTCAAACCATTTAAGATAGGAAAAAAGGATCAGTCAAACATTGTGCACCCAACAAAATATCTACAAATTTGTTATTATTCACTTTTTTATCGGACACGTAGTTTTTGTTTTATTTGTAAAACAAAATATTGAAAATACAAAAATTAAATTTTTCGACACACGAGGCAAGCTAAGCAAAAATAAATAGATAACATTTTTTCACCGAAAGTAGAGCAAACAAATTTTTATTAGTGGTTTTTTTATATTCTCATCAGAGAAACCCAATAATTACGAGAGTTAAAGCATTTACAAAATTCCAAATAACACACGAAAATAAACCTTTTAAGTTTAATAACGGACGATACGAAAAAAGGCAAGACAAGACAAAGTTTGATTCTTGAATGCACTACAAGATACGTGATAAGAATGTGTTTGTTAAAGTCGAAGGAGCTTTAACAAAAGAGAATTCACAATCGCTAAATTACTGTTGTAGATGCCTTAATCATTAGTTTTAAAAAGTCTTTGCAGAAAGATCGAGCGCGTAGCGCGAGGGAAATATATTATCGAGCGCGAAGCGCAAGAACCAACAGTCGCGCGCAGCGAGCCACGTGCGATGAGAATGTGCCCGCCAAGCGGACATATTTTTTAACTGAAGATTTAACTATTAAATATAGAAAATCTGTATTCATTTAAGATACCCCTCAAATTCACAATTTTACATTTTTATAAAATTTTTTACTTTGGCATATGGCATGATTGTGGAAAAAGATTCATCTACCTATCTCTGCGGAAGCTTGGTGGATAGAGCACCCGACAGGCAATCGGAAGACTGGATTCGATTTCCAGTGGAGCGAAACTTAATTTTAAAATGTTATAAAAGCGTTAAATTCTGAAGCTTAGGTGTATTTTGAATCGATAGTGTAGATATCTGTTTTCAGGTAATGTGATAAGTATCTCATCTTATCGGTCACCACCTCGATGCCACAGAAAAAAGAAAGTGTTAATGAAGCACGATTATGAGGGTACAATATACCTGCAACAAAAATTACCCTTGCGGTGTTAATGCTGACCCGTAATGTAGGGCAGCGATTCCCAAACTAGTGCCGACGGTCAGCGGCCCGACCGCGGTCGGGGGAAGCCACCCCGGGCCGGGCAGCCCCCTAGAGGGGAAGCCATCCTGGGCCCAGCTCCTCGGCAGCCCCCCCGCTATGAGAACCCTTTCATTGTCATGCGATTTAAGGCTGTTTCAATAACTAAAATCCTAAAGACGTGGCCCAATTCAATTCTAATTACCTGAATCATTTGCCTGATGTAATTTTAACAAAATGAAAAAAAAGTTGATGAAAATGGGTTAACATTTCGAGTAATTAAGCACATCTTTAAGTACATGCAAAACTGGCATTGAAGATATTAACCGATTTTCATCATCTTTCTTTTCATTTGCTTAAAATCAGATTAGGAAATTGATTCAACTAAATAAAATTTAATTTATTAACATTTTAACACATATTAATTTTTCTCAACCGGCTCTAATTCTCTCGCGTGAAGCATGTAACTTCCCGCATGACCCACAGTCAAGTATCCCCCTTGGGTTCTAGTAGAGGGAAAAAAATGGTAGGGTGGCGGCCCAGCTCCTCCCTGAAAACTGCAAAAAAAGTTTGGGAATTGCTGATGTAGAGTACAGATTCCTAATCACTTAGCTTTGCTAATTGTACACCATGGTCATTGAAGTTCAGCAGGTGCGTTGTTCGCACTTTTTAAAATTGAGCTATTAGATATTTCAGATTAGGTGGGGATATCCAAGATGTCTGCATGCTGAGGGCCAAACAATAATACCAAAGACATGGGACTAAACTTCATTCTTATAATAACTTGGAAAATAATTATTTTTCACGATAATTGTATTCAGATATTATTTTTATTTTTCAAGAATTATTAAATTGAATAATAAAATGAATTTTTTTTGTAACTGTGAAAAATAATTTTTTCTAAAGTTATTTATTAAATTAAGTTTTATCCTATGGGATTTGTATTATTGCTTGGCCCTCATTGTACGCACATCTTTCCAGCTGACGTCACAACTTGAAATACTTAATATTAGAAATCTTAGCGCATATAAAACTGGAGAGAAACATGCAATTGCAAAGTTATTGGCAAAACAAAAGAGACAGACTATGATTTAGCGAGATCTCTCTTTCGCAGCAATCTGATTTTATGTTTACCGCTCCCCTCTAAATAAAGGCTAGCTAGTTTATATGCATGCGCAAGTAAAGAACTATTTATGGGTCAAAATTAAAAAGACCAATGGCGTTGCAGTGCGAGAGAGATAGCTTATCCCCCAGCCTCAGTCAGTGGTGACAGAACGCGGATATTTCTGGCATGCGCAATAGTTATTCCTGTGTATTTGTAGGTTCTGTAAGGTCGTGTGTCAATTTGAAAATACACAAGAATCACTACTGCGCTTGTTAGAGATATCCGCGTTTGCTCAGATTATAACTTTTTATCCCGAATAATTCGTACCTTAATAAGAATATGTATGCTAAATTCACCAAGCATGAAGGGTTTCGATATTTAAGATAAAAAAGTCTTTCTATACGCGTGATAATAGTTTTTTTAGATTTGACTGAATTAAAGAAAAAAAAAACATTAGGAAACGTACAAATTCAATTTGATCAAAATAAAAACTATTTGGTCAAATTTTCTAATACTAGACATTAATCTAGAAAGTTCAAAATATTTTCCAAAGCATTACTTTATTATTAAAGTTAAATACTATGATACTATTTTAATATTATTATTATTTATAATGATAGGTTTAATTTCAATAATAAAAAAAAATTATTTAAAAAAGAAATAAAAAATACGAGAACTGAATCTACAATTATTTATGGGCTATAGAACTATACAATTTAAATAATAATTTATTTTTTGTCGAGATGTAAGTTTTTTGCTCAATTCTCCTACTATTTGTTTCGTAATTATTTAAATGGAAGTAACAGAATCTTGATTTGAACTTCTCGCCAACAGAACACGCAACTTTATATTTATAACTCAAGCATTAAACCTTTTTTTGCAATAAATAATGCCTTGAAAAATATAGTGAACATTCCAAACATTCATGCGTTAGAAAGAGAGATTCGACAAACAAGATTAGTGGGCACCGGAATCCCACCCCTGGTAATTTAAACCATGCTTCCATTTCAAAACCTAGTTTCACAAAGTGGAATCCGTATACCTTCAACTTTTCTAAGACCATGGCATGCTTGACATCAACTGTCAACATTTCAAAACAGTAACGTCGACTTTTCGTACCCCACCTAGTCGGTATTTCGCTCCTGTTTGATTATCAGCCGAGCGAGGGGTATGGATCTTTTTTCACAAATAACATTTCATTTCAAATGTAACATTTTTGATAAAAACTTAATTCGTCAGTGCCCCTTATTTACTTTTCTTCAATTTCCTTCATTTTTCACCTCGATGTCTAATTTCGGATGACCGTTAGTTGTTATTCTCGAAGAAAAAATTCCATGATGTAAGTTTTTAATGTCGCTCGTTTTTAAATGGGCACGTGCTGATGACGTATGGGTCTAGACTCGAACATTTTCGAGGAAAGTAAATAAAGGTTCTTTATTTTTAAGCAAACATAATTCGCTGTACGCAAATCTTTATTGCCTTAACTGTATTTCAATGCCTAATAATCATGTTTGACAATATTGAGATAAAAGCTGTACATACACAACTCAAGCATATTCGAAATCTTATTAGTTGTAGCTGAAGAAATTTTGTATAGGTCCTTTGTCTTTACTAAAATGAAGATTTCTATTTGTATCCTGCTCCTCAATTTTATAATATTCCTCAATTCTGTACGTAAGTAGAAGATAACAAAACAACAAATCCATTATTTGTGACGTGGAAATTCGGGAAATCAATTTTTAGATTCTAAGGCTGGTTTCTTCTTTCCACGTCACGTGTATTAAAAAATCTTCCATTTCGATATTACCTATATTCCAAAAAATGTTTCATTTTTGGTGGCATTTCACGTTAATATATATTTTTTAATGCAACTATTTCAGTTGAAGATTCAGCAGTTTAAATTTATAATATTTACAATTTTATAAAATTATTTTTTAATGGATTGGTTTCTTTGAAATTACAATTTTATTAATTATTATGCTAAAAGCGATACTTCAATAAATCTAGGATTACAAATCTCTAAGGAATCAAGTTACCTAGAATTAAAAAAAATTGAAGCCGGAAGTGTGGTTTGAATAGTTTTTTTATCCTTTTGCCCCACTATGCGAATCGGATCCTGATAGCGCCTGAGGTGAGTCGAACTAACGTCCGACTCTATCCGAACGCCGCCGAACTTAGCCGAGTCTGATTTCTCCTCGAGAATCCCGATCTCTGTAAGTTTTGGAAGTTTGGGCACTCCTAGCAATCTCAAAGAAATCTTAGCACTCTTCATACGAATTCGATTGAGACTGCCATATTCATAGTTTTAAGATTTCCAGATATTTCAGTGAGCCCCTCAAGCAAACGAACATAATCCTCGTGTGTTCTGAATCACTCACTAATGTTAATTGACTTTGCAATTGCATGTGGGGCCTCCATAGTTTGATTAAAAAAGCCATCTTTGGTGTTTGTTGAAAAAATTCATTAATAATAAAAAAATTATATATTTGTGCTTCCAGAGTTAAGCCCGATACAGATTAAATGCTTTCAATGTAGCTGTTCAACGATATCATCACCATCATCGCCGTCATCGTCGCCAGGGCCGCCATCGTCGTCATCCTCGTCATCATCGTCATCATCGTCATCGTCGTCATCATCGCCAGCTCGTTATCCGTCACCACCTCGTGCTTCTCCGTTACTTTTGAGTCATCCGTCACCTAGTGCTCCTCCATTACCTCATAATCTTTCAACACCTCGTGCTCATCCGTTACCTCGTGCTAGTTCATCACCAGTTGCTCCTCCGTTAGCTCATGCTCCTCCGTCAACTCGTGCTCCTTCGTCACATCGTTCTCCTTCGTCATCTCGTGGTCTTCCGCTACGTCCTCAAATATTGTACGATACAAGCGGAAAAGCTGTTGCAATACTCCACAACGATGTGCTAACACCAATCAAAGACAAGACAATACCTGGTGAGATCGACAATTTAGAAACTAAAAATCCATCTTGAATTTCAAACTCGCATAAGGATCCTTAGCTGATATTATAAGGAGACCAATGATACACAAATTAGTGCAAAAATTCTATTTCTAATATTAGACTAAATATTCTAATGACTACAAACTTGAAATTGTAGTTTCAGAAAACAAAAGTTTGTTTTTATTTACAAGATTATCTCGTGAGATGTGTGTCCCATATGTGACTGGGGCTTCACAGGGTAAAAGTACATATAAATAGGCGACGCACATCTCGCGAGTATCCTTTGTTAGCGAATTATTTCAGTGCCATAGTTTAAAATCACCAATGAACAATTTTATTCGAATTATATTGAAGCGAACAATATTTTTATACAATTCAACGACCAAAGTTGGGTGCTATGATGATATAAATGTCTATGTAGTACAGACCTTATAAACATTATTTTGTGTACCGGTACATACATAAGCGCAAAGTCCGGGGTCTGAGTTCTACAGTGGCGACTCCAGCGCACAATTGCAAATATTCAAACTTTAATACCTCGAAAACTCAGGATCATTAAATAAAAAGAAAAAATAAACACCCAATGGATGTTGATGTACTTTCACCCTGTAAATCTCCAACCGAATTAGCGACGCACATCCAGCAAACCTCTCCTTGTAAAATATAAAGTCACATAGTGAAAATCTAGCTATTATTCACGGTTGTATAGTTTTTTTTATATTCACTTTCTTTTTGAGTTGCACCAACCTACTGTACATATCCCTCGTTAATCTAAGTTATTGTTTATTTCAATCTTCAAATCAATTAATGAAGACATTTTTCTTATAAAACCTGTTTCAATAGAAACACTTGAACATCCTAGACGACCACGCTCTGAGCCAATACGTAGTCTTCCCGAAGGTGCTTTTTTGGAACGTTATGGAGATCGTATTGGAAAAGTACAAGCAGGGTGGGTTGTTAATGTAAATGGTAAGGACGATACTTGAAAATCTAAAACTTAATTTAAAACAAATATCCGAGAATTCTACCCAACACTTAGTTATTTTTCTGAAGTAAAGTTAAGTGCACATAAAGACACATTTTATTGTTAAACGACCTTGTTTAATTTTTTTAAATATTTATAATCTTTTTTAAATGATAAATTGATGGTATTCAACATGAAATGAATCCGAGTTTAATTTATTGAGTATGATTGGTAGAATTACAGTTTATCACAATATACCTAACAGTTCTAAGTTAATGATTTTTGGTAATTTTTATATTAATTAATTCCTATATTTTTCTTACATTATCAGGTGGAGGACCACTTTCACCTGAAACTGGCGACTTTCTGGTCTACCGGGGAAATTATGTCGCAGTATATATTACTGATCACTTTGAGCCTGTATGAAATATGTGATCACAAATGGCAATGGTGGACGTGATTAGAGTAAAGAGGATGGAATTTGCGAGGGCGGGGTGAAAAGTTTCCGCGCTGATAAGGAAAAAAAACTTTTTTTTTTCAGTTCATTTTTCCACATAATCTCCCTTAAGACTGATAAATTTCTCATAATGGTGCTCTGATGCAGTGATGCCAGTTTTATAGACCGATTCGTCAAGTCCCTCAAAAAACTCTTACAGCATCGATGACTTCCTCGTTGCTTTGAAATTTTTTACCTCCTAGCCATTTTGTATGGTTAGCAAACAGATCATAGCCACTGGGGGCCAAATCTGGTGAATATGGTGAATGGGGAAACAATTCCAAATTTAATTTGTTTATTTTAACCATCGCAATGAACGACCTATGGAAAGGTGCGTTGTCGGCGATTTTTAATCAACTGTTAGCAAACGCGGAACCAACCTAGCACAGTGCTTCTCCATGCCTAAATGTTTATGTAAAATATTGTGTACATGCTCGGTTGACATCCTAGTAGGCTCAGCTATTGCACTCACCTCTAATCTGCGGTCCTCTATCACCATTTTATGAATTTTTTTGATCATTTCGGGAATTGCGACCTCAACGGGCGCCCTGACCGTGGTTCATCAGAAGTGCTTGTACAACCTTACTTAAAATCCCAAATTTACTGTTTAACCGTCAAATATGATGGAGAAGAGTCTTTCAGTGTGGAATCCATTTCTTCTTTAATTTAAAGTGGTGTTAGGCCTCTTAAATAGTAGTATTTAATGATCGCACTCTTCTCAGATTTTTCCATTTTTGCACAAACAATAGAGGTGTATTGTTTAGTAGGTTCTCAAATGTATACAAATAGAGCAATCGATTTGTAAATAGATATACAAGCTAGTGAGATATAAAACTATAGAGTTCAAGCTAAAAATTAGACTTGCTGGCACCTTTTCTAGTTCAGGCCGGAAACTTTTTACCCCACCCTCGTACATTATGGATTTGTGGAACCCTTCTGGGGTTATTGCTGGAAAAATTGATCATCGATTTACAATTATAGATGAACAAATGTTTGAAACTGTTTGTTTGAAAAACATTTGAAACGTCTATGTAAACCCTATAAGAAAAATCAGTAACCTCTACTTAAGGTTCACAAGAGTGTGCAATTTCTTAAGTAGATAACGTTTATAATGTAGTTTTTAAAAATAAATTTAATATAAAAAATCTTAAGATATTTTTGTGTTTGTGACTTGTGCATATATCTATTTTAGAATTTAAGGAAACGATATGCATTATCTTTTTGGGACAAATTTCAAATAATATTGCAGCCAAATAATTATGTTTGTGTAAAAAAGATGTTTACATCATTCGAAAGTAAACATACAATAAAGAAGCTTTTCTTTGAAAACCATTTTTTCTAGGAGAGCATATTTTTTTTGAATTCATTCATTATCACCTGGATATCTTATTTTGTGTGACATGATTTTTTTATTGCCGAATGAGTGATGAAATGTTGTAAGTGTCCAATGCCGCTCGTTTTTATATCGGCACGTGATGATGACGAATGCATATAGACTAGAACATTTTTAAGGAAAGTAAATTAAGTTTCTGTATTTTGTAGCAAACACACTTCGCTGTACGTAAACCTTTACTGCCTTATTTTTTTGTAATAATCCTCGTTATTAATAATAAGATTATGACTCGTACACATACAAGTTGTGTATTCAGTCTTATCAGTTGTAGCCGGAAAAATTTTGTAAAAAGCATTTGTCTGTATCTAGTGAAATGAAGTTCTTTATGTTTATTCTGTTCTTCACTTGTATGATATTTTTTAAATTTTACTGGTAAGTAGAAAATAATAAAGTACCTCCATTATTAACTGAAGTTTGGTGGGACTGACGCTTTGATCAGACTTTCGACCATATGATGAATCACTGCTTAACTTGGAAATGATTTAGGCTCTTTAAATAAACTTATAGCATAAAAATGTCAGTTATGATTAAAATTTAAACAATGAATAATGCGAAAATATAGACATAGAAAATGGGGCGTCGAAAGGCGGATCCGAAATATGATCGGAAGTAGATAGTAAATCACATGTTAGGCAAGTAGTAGGTTTCATTATGAATGAAAGAGTCATAAGTAAAAGACGCCTGCTGGGACACTTTAAATGACACAAAAAGTATTTGCAATCATTTTGAAAGAATAATTATTTTAGAAGATATGAATGGACGGGTTGGCATCTAACATCAGGATACAGAAAGAGCAATAGGTAAGTTTGGGGATCCAAGAACAAACTATAGCGGAGACAGATTATTTTGCTAGTGCCTAGAAAAGGGTCCGTTTATCACAAATACTTGTGGAAGGCATAACATTATCCACATGTACACCTGGTCTAAAAGAAATATCAACAGTAAAATTAACTTTGTTGTTCGAATGGAAGTCTGAAAGAGCTAGTCAAAGATACAAGGGTCATGAGGCGTTTTGAATGCAATACTGATCTTTACCTTCTGATCTCCAAAATAAGCTAAGGTTAGGGATGGAGAAAAAATAGATCCAAGAGAACGAAACGAACGCAAATCAGAATTGAGAACCAATAGAAACCGGAAGTGCGAACATATTTTCAGAATAAGATAAACGAACGCATAGATAGAGTAACTTGGGTGGCGCTTATAAGAAACAAAGATATAGAGGGCGCATGGGCTTTGTTCCGAGGTATTATTGTTAGATGTGTAGTCAAAGTATGTGGTACTGCGGTTGTAGGAAGAATGACTGGTGATTCATGGTGGAATGATGCAATTTAGTCTGCTCAAAAAGCAAAGAAAAAAGCATACAGGAGAACTTTGAACATCGCAGGTCTTCATGACGAGGAGAGAAAAAGATGTGATAATAATTACAAAAACAAAGAATACTCAAACAGCTAGTCCATGAAAGTAAAGGTAAAATCAGGATAGAGGAAGAGAAGAAAATACGTAGGGACTGTTTCGATATTATGCAAGGTGTTGGACAAGGACGAATTAGGTCCTCACGGCTATTCATTATATTCATGGACAACTGTTTAGGAATGGCCTTCTTTTATGAAGAATGTTAAGATCTCGATATAGTAAGGATACGTAGGTTAGCATTCGCAGATGATAATGTTGTTTTGGCAAAATCAACCGAAGACTTGTATAGAGAATAGAACAAGTTGATAAGTACGTATATCTTAATAGCCTATTCACTAGTGACGGAAATATAGATAAGGTTTTAAGTTGGTTCGGAAATGTTGAGAAAAGGAAAGACAAACGACTAACGAAACAATCGCATCAAGGTAAAGCAAATGGCAGCGTACCCAGAGGCAGACCACGGAGAGAATGGTTACAATGTGTGAATGAACCCCTAATTAGAAATGACATAAAGAGCTTGGACGTGCAGGAAAGTAGAGAATGATGCCAGGATAGAGAAGTATGGCGACAAATAGTTAATAAAAAGAGTGTCAGTAGAGTGATTGACGCCTAAAACAAAAGACATTGGATACTAACTGATTGCTAGAGAGATCGATCAGCAACCTGGGTCGGAGCAGTTTTGTGGAACCAATGTGTTATTTAAACAAATAACACCAGAATTCTAGATCAATTTAAAAAATCTATACCCCCTTCCTCATATTACTCCCTTCCCCTACGAGCGAATCACGCATATTCTTAAAGGAAAATGACTTGATAGTATTATATTATTCTATATATTTCTGCTTCTAGAATCGCTTCTGGTTCTAAAGAAATGTTTTCGCTACAATCAGCCGAAGTCGTCATCACCACCTCGTGATCCTCCATCAGCTCCTCGCTCTCACCTCTTGTTGTTCTACATTGAAGCTTTTTTTAAATCTTGATATTAATTAATAACTTTATGTTTCTTAAACATCAAGTTCCACCAACTCCACTGCTGTCCAGGTATGACAATCTTCCTAATGGTGCTTTCGTGGAACGTGAGGACGATCGTGTTAGAATAGTAGAGGAAGGGTGGCTTCATAATATACATAGTGAAGATGATACTTGAAAAACTAAATGGAATTCAAGCGATGAAGACATTTTTCTCTGAATGAACAACTAGGGTGTTTTATAAAATAGCTTTTATTATTGGTAATTAATAACAAGAAATCTAAATATAATTCCTTGGATAATTCTTGGTAGTAGGACAGGGCCAGTAGCCCTTCTATAGTTATAATTTATTTCTACGAATATGGTCTTATATAAAAACTCTTATAAACAAATAAAGCTCACTTAATTGTCTTATAAAGAAATTGGTTACTTTCTAAAAACATAAACAAGTTATTTTATGCATACAATGTTTCCAGTATTGCTCTTTCGATTTCTGGTGAACGTTGATTTAGAATAATTTAATTTCAATAACTGGTTTTGCCTGAATTTATCCCTATTTTATAAAAATCCTGTTTTCAATCCTGACCCGTCAAGAAATTTGAAGTGAAGTAACTTCAGATGCCCCTTTTAAACTTTGATCTTTTGAATATTCCCGCCATTTTCATCCTCTTCTAAGCTCTCAGTATTGGAGAAGCCTGTGGACCGAATTAACTTGGATCTTTCAAATTATTTCAGAAGATGACAAATGTTGAATTAGAGAATAACAACTTTAAAGAACATAACCTTCAATTTGAATTGAGATCCTATGGAATGTCATGAAATTCTACTAATGGAAGAGTTTATGCTCGTTAGGAGGCGCCACCGAACTTACAGAAACGGCCGCGTAATTCGAAATCAAAGTGAAAAAGGTAAAGTTTTTAAATGAAACTTATAAAAAAGAAGTGAAAAAAAATGAAACGTTGACTGTATCTAAATAAAAAGATGAACTGCATAGTTGGAAAGTATGATTAAAGAAGAAAAAAAGATATGGTAGGAAGGTAAGTCTTTACCAACAGCAGGTAAGGTATATTGTTTACTGTTGTTCAAAACTTACCTCTCAAACAAATTTTTGTTTTTCATTTTCAATAATACTTTACGACTTTGCAGTTCAACTTTTTATTAAGCTACAATCCACGTTTCATATTTTGTTAAATTCTTTTTTGTAATTTACTATAGTTTAAAATTGTGCAATTTATAAATGATCAAAGTAAAATGATGAGATTATTATATTTTAAAATGAAACTTGTAAAATAACATTCAAATTCACATTTTCCTCAACTTTAAATGCTCCTAACTTTAAATTGATCGATATTACAAATTTTAATCTGGAATTTTTCGACTTTCATTATTTGTAAATAATCATTATTAAATTATTAATAGTCTGTGATCTATGATTTTGCAATTTTTAACGATTTTCATTTAGAACTAAAAGGGTTTAATTTCAAAATCTTGAAAATTCAATTTATTTTAAAATGATGACTATTGTAGGTATTTATAATCATTTTCTTTGTGAATTGCAGAACTCGAATCCTGGAAATCGGCTCAAGAGGAAGATACACTCTCAAATTTCATCCAGAGGATATCGAAACATAGTAGTGCTTATTATCTTCGCCATCTATCGGCAAAGAAAAGTATTAGGCTCCCAATACAGTACTAAAATCCAGTTTTTTTCAATTAAAAAATCGCGCCAAATACGTTGCTCAGAGGCTACACATATGCAACTTCCGAAATAGGCCGAAATGAGGCGAAGATAGCCGTTGGCGAAAGATCCCGTTTGGGTCATTGGAATCTGATATCTTGAGGGCACCACTAGCGGCAAAAGCAATATGGCTAGCGACAGTAGGTAGACGTTCCATAAGACTCGTGTAAAAACATTGAAAATTAGTCTCAAACCTTGAAAATGAAAGTAACAATAGTTCAAATTTGTGATTTCACAAAATCTACACCGGTATGTAGAAACTTCGTAGAAGAAGAACGAATTTTACATGCAGGACACCTTCTATTTTGCGGAAAAGAGGTGGAAAATGAAACTTCATTTTCTATTATTGCATTTTGTTTGCAAACTTCAAATTTAAAAGGTCTTGTTGTCTAAATAATAAATTATTCAATTTTTTGCCTTCATAAAAATTAAAAATGTAATATTAACTATCGACATTTCAATGCAAAATTTTTCATATCAACTTGAAATGACAAATCAGCAGTAACTTTTTTAAGATTTGAGGTTATGTTGATATATTTGTACATAAAATAATACTTTTATTTAGAATCTGTTTTGATTATTTTTACTCGGAATGCTGAAAAATCATTGAAGAATAAAAACGATAAATAGTTGACGATGATTATAAATTTTTCTTCAAACATTTGTATTGACAGTGGAACAAGCTTGAAAACCCGTTTGAATTTCGTGCATTTTTTACTTTATTCTGTTTTATTTCTCGAGCCATACTATCAGTAAAAGCTGTAAATGTACTATTAGGTTAAACATTTTTTTTTAAATAGGAGTTTATTTAGATTTCAGAAAAACCGATCAGTTTCTTGCTTTCGAGTAATAGAAGAGCAACTGAACACACAACAAAACACTTTGCTTTTCGATTTTCGTGGTGAAAACTCCATTGATAAAGTTTTATTTATCTTATTCGTAACTTTTTATTTATCACTTTTTATTTTTATCCCGGTTTCACTGTAAAACAACACTTTGAAACGTTTAGAAAAATTATTTTCGTATATTCACCTATACTTCCCGTCAAAATTTACCTACGCTCAGGGCTTTCCGATTCTGTCACCAGGTGGCGGATTCGAGTATTTCAGATCCCAGTACACAAATTCGCTCGTAGAAAAGAAAAACTAGAACAGGTTATCCAAACATAACCTTCAAGGGCAATAAACAGGGTTACGAGAACAGACGGAACACTTGTGTTACGTCATAAGACCTCTAAACGTGAAAACCAAACAAACAATTGCTGGAAAGAAAAATACCCGTCAAGAACATAACAAGACCTATCAAGGTCGTAAAGATACATGATGATATAAGAATAAAATATTTGATTCAAGCTATTAGGAAAGCTGAAAAAAGTCTTTTAACCTAATTTACAATTAGAGTTTATAATTCAAGAAGAAATACAAGGTTGCCCTGAACGAGCAATAATATATTTTTCTATCCAGGGATATAAAGACCTATAAAAAATCTTACGACACACTTAGAGATCCTCTAGGTAGAGATGTGTCACAACTTCCCACTCTTTTGCTTGACTGCGATTAAACCGGAACAAGCAGTGATGAAAATCGCGCGATTTTCTAACAGAATTTCTTTGTTTGAAAATTCAACTGTTTTGTTCAAAATTCGATTTTGGGGTTTAAATCTAATTTTTTGAGTTAAAATTTTAACGCTTCCGCTCAAAACTTGTCTTTTCAGCTGAATATTAATGTATTTCGTTGAAATTAGTTTTTTTTTTAGTAGAAAATTAATCTTCATGGTTGCGATATTTTTTTGAAAACACGTTCTTTGTTTGAATGAAAATTAATTTTATTTGAAGTGTTAATTTATTTATTCGACATTTGATTGAAAAGTAATCTTTTATAGTTGAAAAATTCAACTATTTAGTTAAAAATTGATTCATTTGGTCAAAAGTTAATTTCTCTGGTAGAAAATTATTAATGGTCGTGTTTGAAAATTAATTTTCTCGGGTGAAAAATTCATCATTTTTGTTTAACAATTTCATGTTTGATTTAAAATTTATATTTTGAAAATTCAAATATTTTGTTGAAAATTCATATACACATTTAGTTGAAAATGCGTCTTTTTTCGTGAAGCATTAATATTGTTGATTAGAAATGAATTTCTTTGGTTGAAAATTAAACTTTTTTGAGGAACATTCATTTTTGAAATACAAAATTTGTTTGTTAAAAACTGAACTATTTTGTTGAAAATTCTTCGTTTGTTGGTTAAAAATAATTTTCATGGCTAAAAATTAACATATTCGATTTTTGGTTGAAATGTAATCTTTTCTTATTTCAAAATTCAACTATTAGGTTTTAAATTAATGTATTTTTCAGAAAATTAATAATCCTGGTTGAAAATTCATCTATTTCATCGAAAATTCGTCTTTGTTTTTTTATAGAAAATTAATCTTCTTAGTCTATTTCTTTGGTTGAAAACTTAACTATTTTGTTGAAATTTCTTTGTTTTCGCTAACAATTATGTTTTTAAACTGAAAATTTAACTATGCGATTTTTTGTTTTAAAATTATCTTTTTTATATAAAAATCTAACTATATAATTGCAAATTAATTTATATTGTTAACAGTTACCTTTTTTGTAGAAAATTAATCCTTATGGTTGAAATTTAATCTTTAAGGTTGAAAATTCGCCTTTTTGGTAGAAAATTAATTTTCTTGGCTGAAAAGTCATCTTTTTTGTTAAAAATTCAACTTTTTTGTTAAAAGTTCAATATTTTGGTTACTTTCGGTGAATGATTTATCATTTTCGTTCAAAAATTTATTTTTCTGGTTAAAAATGTATAATGTTTGTTAACGGTTCAACTTTTTTGCTAGAAAATCACACTCTTAGATTGTAATTTCACCTTTTTTGTTCGAAGTTGAATTATTTGGTGAAAAATTTAGTTTTTGGGATGAAGATTTATAATTTTCATTGAAAATGTAACTTTCTGGGTACAAAGCTTATCTTTGTCGTTCAAATTACATACTTTCTGTTAAAAATTCGTGATTCTTCGTAAAAAAATTGATATTTTTGATCAGAATTTCAACCATCGAGTTAAAAATTTATTTTTTTGTAGAAAAAAATTGATAATTTTTGTTTACATTCTTCTTTTTTTGTGTCGAATATTCTTATTTTTAGGTGATAACTCATCTATTGGGTTAAAAATTCATGTTTTTGCTTGAAGATTTAATAATTTTATTAGATTTTTTTATTTATATTTTTTAGTTTAAAATCAAATTATTTAGTTGGAAATTTGTCAATACCAAATTTTTGAAGTGAACAACTTTTAAACTTTAATTTTAAAAGTTTAAAATTCAATACATCTACTTTAAACGCTTTAATTGGTTGTTTATTTTTTATTACTTAATTTTCTTTATTTTCTCCTTTCGTAAAATAAAGTTTCCAAAGAAGCATTTTATCATTCCTAATTATTTTGTACGAAACAACTTTACAATTTTGATTTTGATTACCTTTTGAATAAGCTCAATTTTCCGATTACAAATTTAAAAATCATTTTTCAAATGTTTTTCTGTGATTTAGCATCACAATCTCATCTCTAAAATGTAATTTCAACCATTCAATTTTTGCATTTCTATTGTGTTGCTAGTTTAAAACAATTCAAACATTCAAAACCACGTTTTTCCCGCGTACAAGTTTATTGGTGCGGTTATTTATTCACCCTGGCTCAAATGCGCCAATAAGAAGGTCGCGACGTGATGGCCAGTCTGGAGTGCAGTCTCCTTATACTACTTCGTGGAATATCACATCCGCAAATCTTAGCATTTGCAATTTTAAAAAATACATTATAGCAGTTGGAAAAAAAACATCCAACAAGATACCATTTGGAAAATCAAGAAGAAAATTGCCAGAAAATTATCCGTTTTGGAAAAGGAACTTACTGGATCCACATAACTTATGAAGTTTCTTATGATGAGCAAGACCTTGAGAATCTAGAACAGAAATTCACTCAACTACCTAAACAAATGGAAAAAAAACTAGAAATCAAATTATTCAACAAATTTGACTATGACCTCCTTTTGAAGCAACTCCCTCCACTGTAATGAGAGTATAAGTAGGACCAGGTGTGCGGCCCTTCTTCAGTAATAAAGAAATTATTTCATAAATAGCAGACTTATGACTCACAAATAAAATAAGAATGAGGAATTTTTTTACAAGGAAAATTTACGATGTTAATCCAAAATATAGAAGGAGTCAAGAAGTAGCAACTAAAAAAATCAAAAATGAAGGAAGTCGATTAGTGCAATATTTTGCTAGTTTTTGTGGTGAGTGATTGCTGTTGATATGTTAACATCTAGTGAACAGAAAATTTTTACTGAAATAAAGGAAATTATTTTATTATGTCAAAGAATTATTTATTGCGATTGTGTTACAGAATTTTTATCTAATAAATTACTATCTGACAAAATTAAAGGGACGAAATTCTTTGAAACCTTTCACTCATTGTTTTTGAACACCTGATTGACTGCGTACTACGTGAATGACATTTAGTAAATTGAAAATTTTAAATTTGGTAATTTAATTCCGAAAATTCTCCTTTAAAAGAAAACATTAAAATTGTAAATAATTCGTTATTATAAAAGCAACAAATCTGTTTAACTTTTTGAATAAATGCTTTACAAACGATTTGAAGAGCTTCGAATAAAGTTCTGAAGTTTTTAAGGATTTTAAAAGGTTTTAAGTTATTGGATTTTTTTCTTAAGAAATCTAGTTTTAGAAAGATACAAAATAATTTTAAACTTCAAAATAATTTGTAAAAATTTAAAAAGAAATAGATTTTTGAAGATTTGGAACGAAAAATGTAGAAAGTTTTTGAAGAATTTCGAAAGGTTTCAAGTTAAAAAAAGATTTTCTCAAGACTCCTGGGAATATTTACTGTGATCTTTTATTAAAAAAAATAATTTTAACAGAACATTAAAAAAAAATTAAAACATTACTATATGGATATTAAAAATGTTCAAAAACGAATTTAAAAGATTTCAAAATTTTGATTAAAAGATGTCTCAGGATTTATGGGAGAATTTAAAGCTATTCTTTATTTTAACATTCTTATCAGAGAAGGTATTAGCTTTGTGTAATAGTTGCCCCCCCCCCCCTAACGGTTTTTTGTCAAATGTCCATGTGTTGAGTTCTACTGAACACGAAAAATAGGTTTTCACGAATTTGTCTGCATGAATGTCTGTCTGTTTGTGTGTATGTCTGTATGTGTGTCTGTCTTTGAGCACGATTATTTTTAAAAAAATGTATTAGATTGGCCTTCAGTACACTTTTTCAATATCAACAAATAAAGGTCAAGTACGTTAGCCAGATATTCTGGATAAAACTTCAAAAAGTTGGACCATTTTTAAAATTGGTTGAGACCAATTTTTTAAATTTTATAATTTTATTTTTCGTGAAAAATAGAAAATTCTGATTTGAATCGTAAGAAAATAATGAAAAATCCAAAATTCCATTTTGCCGTCAAACTATGCAAGATAAAAAAAGATAAGTGAAAAGTAATTATGCACCAAAAAAATCTGCAAATTTTTTGTAGATAACTTATTTATATGACATAATTTTTATTTGTAAAAAACCACATTAAAAATAAACAAATTAAATTCTTGGACAAACAACACAAGCTATAGAAAAAAATAATAAGACAAAAGTTGTGCAATCAAAAACGAGATACAAATTTTTTATGATTTATTTTTTGATGAAAGTTGTAGTTTTGATTTTATTAGAAAACAATTTAATTACATTTTTAGACAAACGAGATAAGCTATGAAAAAATAAATAGATAAAAGTAGCTCGTCCAAAATAAGCTACAAATTTGTAATTAATATTTTTTTGATAGGACTCATAGTTTTTGTTTTGATAAAACAAAACATATTAAAAATTTTTGTTTGAAAAACGACGCAAGCTGCGAAAAAAATTAATAGATATAAAAGTGTTGAATATAATAAAAAGAAGTTTATGTTTTAGACAAAATCAAGTGCGAAGCACGAGAAACGTGAGTAGAATGTGTTCTTTAAAGCCGAAGGTGCTTTAACAAAAGAGAATTCACAATAACGAAATTATAGTTGTCGATGCTTTGAGCTTTAATTCTAAAAAGTCTATGCCAGAATGTAGGGGAAATACAAAGACCGTCCGCGAAGATTTTCAGACAATTTTAGTTATATTTTAGTCAATTTTCAAAAATATTTTGCAATTTTAGAAGCTTTTAAAAGACCAAATAGTATTCCTAGACTGAAAGATTTCCCATAATGTATCAGATATTTTCAAATTTTGCATGCGTCGAGGTCTCTCAAATATCTTTTGAAGTACTTAAATTTGTTTTAAAATGTTTTAAAATCCTGCAAAATAAAACAAAAATTTATTAAAAATTTTCTTAATACTTTTTTAAAATGCATGACATTTTCAAAAGTGTTCCGAATTTTCTCCAGAAACCTAGGAAAATGATATCTATATATTCACAAAGAAAATAAGCAAATAAACTCAGATAAAATAAATGATAGGTGTGCGTTAAAGGGTTTTATGTGCGAGGGATTATACCGATTAGGCCATTTTAATTGACAAACGAAAATATCTCTGTTCAAAAGCCAGATTCAAAAACATTGTTTGGATCGAAGTAGTTCACGACAATGGGGCCCATATGCCTGTACTAATAAGTGTGACCTTGCGGGGTCAATTTTCAAGGTCATTCAAAGCTCAAAACCCATTGCTTAAATAGGAACCGCTATTTTGGACAGCGAATTCGGAAAGAGCGCGAAATTTTATATCTGAAAAGATAGTTTTTAATTTTTTAGAGTGACCTTCAGAAGTAAACGATTGTAAACGATTTTGCAACATAGAACTTTGACCTTCTGAAAGTAACTCTAAACATTGAAAACTATTTTTTCGGACGTAAAATTATCCGCTCTTGCCGAATTCCGTATCAAAAATAGGGGTTCCCTTTCAAGAAACGTACTTTGACCTTCAAATTACCTTGAAAATTGACCCCAAGGTCACAGTCATGGGTACAGTCAGATGGTCCCCAGTGTCTTGAACAACTCTTTTTCAAAAAATGTTTTCGTGTCTGGCTTACCAACAAAAATATTTGCGTACATGAATTAAAATGTCCACCCCGGATTTTGAATGTAATGTTAGTGAAGGGCAGAGTGGGGAGACAGGTACAGCCGGAAACCTTGAAAGCATGAAGGCTATAACAAAAAAGTAGAATAGGTAGAAAGTAGGAGAGTATATATGGAAAACTCAAATCGGGAATTTGATGGCGAGGAGGGTAAGGATAAGGGGCGAGAAAGGCTAAGGGAAATAAAAAGAAGATTGGAAAGGAAACAGAGAGATGAAGAAAAAATAGTGATAAACTGTCTAATATTAAAGGGGAAGAAAATAAAGGAAGGAGTAGAAGATGTGCTAAAAAGATAGATTTTAAGGTAGAGGTATAGGAAGTGCTAAGTGTAGGAAAGGAAATACAAGGAGGAGAGAAAATTGTACTAGTGGAACTAAAGAAAGGTTAATATAAGAGGAAAGTGATGATAAAGAAGAGTGCATTATATGGAAACTCGGAGAGAATGGAGAATGATTTGAAATAAGTAGAAAGGAGGAAAAATTAATGGGGAAAGGAATAAGGAAGAGGACATAACGAGGAAAAAAAGAAATATTGAAGGTGTCAAAGAGTTTGGGTTTGAAAAGAAGTGACAGAGAAAGACAATGAATTAAGAAATGGGTAAGAACGAAATGGTAAGATGGATCAAAATAGCAAGATTTGTATTGGGATGTAAAGTAAGGAAAAGGAGGTTTGGGGAAACAAGATAACAGAAAGTGCAGAATGTGTGATTGAGAGAAGGGCACATGGAAGCATGTATATGTGAATAATGTAGGCGAGAAATGGAAGAGGAGTGGATGAAGGAGTAAGAATTTATAGAAGCGAATAAGAAAGAATGAAAGAAAGGATGTGGAAAAATGGCAAAATTAAGGACGCTAAGTAATGTTCCTTGTATTCATGTTATAAAAGCAATGCAATAAACATAGCTGAAATATAATTTATAATAATATCATTAACATTTTTAATTCACAGCTTGCCTCTCAATGGTAGTTTGCGGATCGTACTTAGCTTGGCCATCACCAGCTGTTCCCCACTTGACCAGTAAAAATTCTAACTTCCCAGTTACGGATGCACAAGGTGGTTGGATTGTATCCCTTTTTATGCTCGGAGACCTCCTTGGTTCACTGATAAATCCACTATTTATTGATCACATAGGCCGGAAGTACTCCTTACTCATTTTTGCCCTACCAGCAGTGATTGGCTGGATTCTAATCATCTTCGCAAATAATTACGTATATCTTTACATCGCACGATTTGTCGGCGGAATAGGGGAAGGAGGTATCTTTGTCTCTCTAGTAATATACCTAACGGAAATTTCAGAAAAGAACATCAGAGGTATTCTAGTCAATATGACACAAATATCAATGGCAACAGGCGTGTTCGTATTTACATCAATTGCAGCCTACACATCCTACAATGTTTTGAACTATACTTCTGCTATTCTATCAATAATCTCTCTCCTGATGTTTCTATTTTTACCAGAAACGCCTTATTATTACCTGATGGCAGGTCAAAATGATGATGCAATAAAAAGTTTGATGAAGTTAAGGGGAATTAGTGAACCAAATAAATTGGCTTCGGAAATGCAAGAAATGAGCTTGACTATAGAGCAAGATAAAAAACTGAATACATCCAGTTTCTGGGAGTTAATAAGCAAAAGCTATAACCGTAAGGGGCTGCTAATTATGTTTTTGTTAAAGACGACTCAACTGTTGTCTGGAAAAGTGGTGATTTTGGTTTATGCTCAAGAGATTTTCACTAAAAGTAAACTTTCTATAAGTCCAGGAGTTCAAGTGACGATCCTTCATGGAATTTCGTTACTTGGTGCTCTTGTAACTAACATGGTAATAGACAGATTTAACAGAAGAACCCTTTTCTTGTTCACTGGATTATCAGCGGCTCTTTGCTTAGGAAGTGTTGGTCTCTTTTTCTTTATGGAATTGTACCTTAAGGCTGATGTCTCCTCTATCGGATTGCTGCCACTTGTGGCTTTGATTTTGTATCATGTTGTGTATCGGTTTGGATTAGGAACCATTCCCTATATTGTTTTAGGAGAACTTTTTCCAATAAATGTAAGGGGTAGTGCAGTTGCCTGTGGGCTGCTTATGGGATCAATGTTCTCGTTCGGAACCTCAGCAAGTTACAATGTAGTAACCAATGCTGCCGGTGTTTATACGACCTTTTTCTTTTTCGCAATAGCTACAACTATTGGATCTTTTCTGACATTTTGGATTATGCCTGAAACGAGAGGAAGGTCGCTGGAAGAAATTCAAGCAATGCAGAATCCAGAAATAAAGATGAAGCTAGATTCAGAACGTAAGATTCAGGAGTATTTAAAGGCGGACACTTAATTCTGCAACTGACTGCTACGCGTTAATTTTAAGATACCCTAATCTAATGAAATAATATTGTTATAATTATTAAAGCTATGTAAATATTAATTAAGTTTTATTATTAGTGCAACCTCCAAGTAGGAATGTCAATAAAACAATAGCTAGTTGAAACAGTTGCTTCAATTTGTGCTTTAAAAATAATTACACGATAATTAAACTTGAAATTTGGTGCCTCAAATAAATTATTTTTCCCAAAAAACAATAACTGTTTATATGTTCAAGTAACATAAAAAATTTGAAAGGAGTCAACAAAGGGTTCTGAAAGTGAACCAAAAAAGTAAAGGATGTCGATTGATGTAATATTTTGCTGACTTTTGTGGTAAGTTATTGACAAAAGACCTTTGATTTGATTCTTGGTCAACCAAAAAACTACTTTTGTAGTTTTCGTCGGCATCATGTCATAGATATGGTGGATATGATGTTTCAGTTATTAGGTTTCTACCACTTGTGGCTTTAATTTTGGTTTCAGTGATTTCTGTGGGATGAGTATGGCATCATGCTTTAAGTTTGAAACTGCAGCAGGTTGCAATGATTTAAACAATACTACTTGTTTTTATAAATTTTTTTTTTGCAAAAACAATACTCTTTGGATCTTTGCTCAAATTTTGGATTATGCCTGAAACTAATGAAAGCTCATTGGAGGAAACTCAGACAATGTTGAATCTTAAAATAAACACTCGAAGCAACAATTCTAATAAAAAAGAACATTGTCCTCTTGTCTGTTTTGTTTTAAACCAAATGAACACCTTCTCTATGCTAAGAGTATTATTTGGTTGGAAGATTAGATGAAGTTTGTCGCAAATGGATACTGTTTGATGCAAAAAGATTCTTAATGAGACAAATGAAAATTCTATCAACCTTAAATTTAAGAGGTGAATTTCATTTGTGTTAAAACGCCCCAGAGGACATTTCTGTAAGTGCAGAAGAAACTAGAGTCGGAGCGTAAAACTAACAAATCTTTAAATTAAAAAATGTGTATACCTAAATTGGCTATTGGCTTCTTTTAGGCGATATAGTAGTTTATATTAATAAGATGTTTGGAAAGAACAAGACACTATAAGAATCCCAGTCTATGAATAAACTTTAAGAAAAAATCAGTACCAATAGTCACAATAGTGTGTAATTTGTTAGAGACCGATTGTAATGTAAGTAGTCAGTAATATATTCCGTATAAAATTCAATTTTTACAAATCTTAAAATATTTTCATATTCACGACTCATGCACATGTCTAGATTAATATTTAAATATATGATAATTCATTATTATTATTCGTGCAAGGACTGTGAAAGAATGCCATCCAAGATAAAGCTCGTAAACTTGCTCTTAAAGAATAAAACGATAATTGAACTTAAAAATTTGTAGACTAAATTTTATTTTTATTCAAACAATAGCAATCTTTATAATCTCGGAATGTTGTGAATCATCAATACAATCATAATTAGGGACTGGATTTCACAAATCTTTGTGAAACAAAAACAAAACAACGAAGGAACTCGATTGCTGAAATATTTAGCTACTTTTTGTTGTAAGTCGTATAACAAGAAACTTGTAATTTCAATAATACAATTTGTGTAATAATAATTTTAGCATATGCCTCCTGTGAGACCTGGAACCGAGAATTAGTCTCTCCACCAATATTTGTTCTCTTGGTGTTTTCTTTTTTGCCAGAATGACGACACTCTCAAATTTTTGATTAAGTTTAGAGAAATCAATCAATCAATCAGATAAACTGGATTTAGATATCATGGAGATAAAATTTGCAAAAAATTAGGATCAAAGGCTGAGAAAATTTAGATTTTGGGAGCTGTTCATAAAAATCTATAATCAGAAAGGATTGCTTATTATATTTTGCATGAGGCTGATGCAATCCTTGCCATTCTATAATACCTGAATTTCAAATTATGATCCTTACTGGAATTATGTTGGTGGTTTCTTGTAGAACTAATATAGTAATAGCTAGATTTAATAGAAGAATTTTTTTGTCCACTGGGTAATTAGCCTCGATTTTTTTAGAAAGCGTTGATCTCTTTTTCTTTATGTTTTTTCTTTTGGTTTTTACCGCTTGTAGTATTGCTTTTACTTTATGTCGTCTATTTGATAGGTTTTGATATTATTCTCTATATTGTTGAAAGAGAATCTTTTCTGATAAACATAAAAAGAAAAGTTGTAGCTTGTCGGATGGTTATGGGATCATGGTACAATTTTTGACCAACATCAGTTAACAATGTTTTAAACAATACTCTTAGTTACACCTTTTGCCATTCAGGTCAACAGAACCGTTTCTGAATAATAATACAATAAATAAAAGGAAATTAATAATTGAAAAAAACGTAGAATAATCAAAGTTTTATCGTGCGATGATCCACACTACAAAAATTTGGAAATTCCATAGAACATTTAAAAACCTTTAACATATTTTAAAATCTCGCAAATTCTCTCAAATCTGTTAGATTATTTTCAAATCCTGTAGAAACTTGACAATCCTATAAAATCCATTCATATCCTTGAAATCAGATGAAATCCAATTAAAGCACTTGGAATCGTTAAAATCTTTGAAAAATAATAACACAATAATAGTAGCACTGGTGTCATTTTTTTCAAAATATTAATAGTTCAAATTTTTGACATGTGACGTTGAACGAATAAACTAGCCTTAGGAACGAAAATGAGCTTACGAAAAAAATAAAATCAAAGTGACAGGATGCATAACATATGCAAAACAAGTACAATGAGCCTGTTTTCCGAGAACAATTAACTAATGTATACCATGCACTTTAAAGCATTCTTTGTGTACTTAATAAAGTAAGTAATTCTTTATTTAAAAGTTCGCGCCCACTTCCCATTGGCTACTGAAATAGGCAGCACCCCAAGCGTACTGCGCATGCCAGAGATATCTGCGTAATCTCATTTCTGAGTGTAATGCCCAAATTTCACCTAGGTTTTCTATCGACAATTCACTGCTCTCTGATTAGACATCTGAACGGGATCGTTGTTGCCGTTGATTCGTTGAAACGAAAACCATTTAGAGGAACTTATTTGAAATAAAAAAACTTAATTTAACAGTTGATGATTCACAATTTATTAAAGATGCATTTCCACCATCACTGTCTCAGAAGTCACAAATCACAATTGTTTATAATTGCTTAAATCGCGGCGTACCGTTTCGCATTTAACAATTGATCTTATTTATAATAGTTTATTATTTAACAACAATTCCAATGAATTAACTAAATTCAAACACAATACAAAGTTTCTGAGTCTAAAAAACTCAATTATACACTATCAAGTGTCGCAGGTTTAGTATTAAATATGCGGTTTCGGAGATGCGGAGAAATCTCCCACTTTCCCTTTTCAGCCAATCAAATCGCTGACGTCATTGAATTCAACAGTCAGTTTACAAATAAGAAATTAGGTTGCATGACTCCGCCTATTAGGCTTGCAACGCAATATGACCAATTCGTTGATTGGCATATCCAAACAATTTCGGTACAAAGTTCAAACTGTGACCAGATGTTTATAATACCATTTCCTGTCAAAATTTGTTGTAAGGCACGTTTTGATACTAAAAATAGCTCTGTGACTCATCTTTAGGAATGCTAAGAATCTAACCTATTCTTATTGCGTCGTAGTCTATAAGTATTTCCCTGTTATATTCTTATTCTTTCTGTTATTTCAGGACAGAGAGAAAGAGAGAGAGTATTAAAATAATAAATTTTTCTTCTAAATTGTTCTTATTCTATAATTTCTAAGTTATGGTTTTTTGTTAAACTTGAAATTCTAATTTAAATTTGAACACACATCGATCAATCAATATATCGAATCGATATCTAGCTAGTCGACACTAGTTTTCGAGTTACACCTTGTGTAACTAAACGTATATGTTTTGAGGGCTCTAGCACCCGAAAATCTATATCGTTACACTGAGCACGTGTGTCTTTTGCCCGAGTATCTTAAAATGGCATATCAATTAAAACTGGTTTATTAGATAATAAGAAAGGGAAGTCTCATGAAATGTTGACAAAAATTCCCAAAGATGTTTTGAAAGTGTCGAAAAAGTTTTTGTATCAAATAGATTTTTATTTTCACAAGAAAGTGAAAAACATGTGTAACATAACCTCACTTTTGCTGTGATCGCAATGGTTGTCATAAGTCAAGTCAAAGATATTATCTATGATCAAGTTGATAGTTGCGTATTGCACAATTAATAATAATAGGCTATTTAAACAAATATATGTTCTCAACAAGTACGATTGTAGGAAACGAAATATGGGTGGCATTGGTTGAATTAAAAGATGAATTGTAAGTTAAATCCTTATTAAATACATTGAACTCAGAATATTAAAATGATATATCCTGAATGAAGAAATTTATCTTATTTTGAGGAAAACAATAATTTTGGAACTCAGTTTATTTCAGATAATACAATCCGTAGACAAATCTTGTTTTCAAATCACGAGTTTTTTTAATTACATGGACAAATTTACAGTAAAGTAACTTTAGTTTATATTTCACAACAGAAGTTAATGAATTATAGATTAAAATTTGGTTCAGAGCGGCAGAAAATTATTCTTTAAAGAATTCTTAAATCCATTTTACTTTAAAACTTTAGGAATACATTTTGTGTTATTTTCCATCGGCGTAACATCCATCGAAGTGACCGTCATTTCATGATGTGGCGTCAGCTTACAAGATGTCTACATGCCGAGGGCCAAGAAATGATACCAATTACATGGGACGAGACATACTTTTTTATATAAAATGGGCAAAAGTGATTTTTCACCTTGAGGTTATTTAGATATATTTTATTTTTATAAAGTTATTTAATTAAATCATAAAAATGCAGGATGAAAAATCATTTTTGCCAAAAATAAGAAAGTTTTGTTCCATGCAAAAGTTAAAAACGAAATTTTTTTCTAATTTCAAAAGAAGCAGAAAAGTTAAAAAAAAGAAAAAGAGCTAAGGTGATAAGAGTAATGTGTAAGAAAATTAATTAAAATCCCATTGAAAAATCTAAAGCTCAAAAAAGCAACATACAACGTAAAATTTTTTAGTACCTAGTTCAAAAAATGTAAACTTTAAATAGCACACATAATTTATTAATTTTTTTGGAAGGTTAAAAATATGTGTCGTTTTATTTGACTTGTGAAAGTTATGCGAATCAGTAAATTTAGTGGATTTTGAAAAGTTTATTCAAAAGAAGTGATGTATTTCTTGGGTTTCTAAGATGGGCGAGATTTGAAATGATTATTTTTAATTCATTCGAAATTCTTATTATTTTATAAAGCATTCTTTCCATTATTTGAAATATTTTGAAATTTGAAAAATTCACTTTAAATCTTCTAAATTTACTTAATTCTACTTAATTCAACTGACTTTTTGGATTTGTTTATAAAGTTTTTATTTAATGGATCCCGAGAGAATCAATGGAGACAATGATGATAGATTTTGAAATATTTATTATTATTATTTTAGATAATTTTAGAAGATCGAAAATAAGTTTTCAATGGATTAATGGATTAATTTTCACAAATGAGCAATAGTTTGAAAAAATATTTCAAATCCTGTCATCATTTTGCAAATTGATTCTCTAAGGATCAAATAAAAAAATTTTTTAATCAAAACATCAGTTGAATTAAGTACAAGTGAGTAAATTAAAAATAATTTAAATAAATTTTAAAAATACAAAAGAATTCTAATTAATCGAAACATTTTTTTTAACTTATGAAGAAAATAATAAATTAGGTATGTTATTTATAGTATGTTTTTTACTAAAAAATTTTATATTACATGTCGTTGTTTTTAGCTTTAGTCTTTTCAATGTAATTCTTATTAATTTTTTTGCGCCTGACTCTTGTCGCCTTAGCTCTTTTTCCTTATTTTAAATTTTCCTCTTCTTTTAAAAATTTTGAGGGTGGATTCGATTTTTAACTATAACTTTTATCCATTTTTTTTGCTACTGTCTGAATCCGAAAATCAAGTTTTTACTATAGCGCCTGTCTGTCCGTCTGGCTATTCGTCCGTCCGTAAACACAGTAATTCTCGTCAAAATAAGCTGATCAAATCAATCTTTGGCACATTTTTTTAGATCCTAAAAGAAAGGACGAGTTCGTTGTCAAGCTATTTTGGATAAAAATTCAAAAAGTTAGAGCAATTTGACAATTTTTTGTACCATTTTTTCAGATTTCAAAATTTTATGCTCGGCTATTTGTAGTACTCAGAAAGCCAAATAATTTATTCTTATGGCTTTTTTGGATAAAATGAAAATTATTAGAGTCATAGCATTTATAAGATTCAAAAATCAATCGAAAATAAAATTTGAAGTAAAAAAAAGCACGATATAAAAAGTGAACAGGAGGAAAACTTTGCTTTTTGAAAGCGCTACAAGATGATCTTAAGAAGTTTTTTGATTTTCTTGAAAAATAGAAAATTTATATTTTGATTGTACCAAAAATAACCAAAAATCATAAATTCCATTTTGTGGTCAAACTATTTTTTGTTTTATTCGTGAAAAATAACACTGAAAATGAAAAAATAAATTTTGAAATCATCCAATCATAAAAATGACATTAAAAATAAGAATGAGAAATTTGTGGAAAAACAAAAAAAGGTACACTCAAATAACAAATGACGAAAAATTAAAAAAAAAGTATTTGAGAAAAATTATAGCTTTGGAAAAATTCTACGAAATGTCTTTGAACGATTTTGCAATAGGACTTCTTATTTTGTTTTTATTTATCGAAAGTAGTATGCAAAAAATGGAAAATTCCAATATTAAGCGAAAAGACTCCAGATTTGTAAAAAATCTAAAAGAAGACTTGTAAGATATTTTGTTTTATCCCTAAAAAATAAAAATATATTATTTTTTTACGAAGTTATAGATGTTTTACCACGTTTTTGGAAACTAAAGTTCCCAGTAGGTCTTAAAACATCACAATTATATAATTTTTTTAAATGTTTGCGGTCTTGTGAAATAAAAGTCTTAATTCAGTTTTCAAAATTATAAGTACTTGTATTTAACATTTTTTCTAAAATTAGTTTGAAAGGTTATTTATAACCAAAATTTCCAGAGAAATATTAATCGAATATTAAATTATTCAATATTCTCGAAATAGTTAAAAGCTTATTAATAAATAAGATTTAAGAAAAGAAAATTTTAAATTGAAAGAAAAATAAAAAATTATTTCAATATTCCAATGAAAAGGATTGTTTAATTATGTTAATATTGTGAAGTAATTAATAAATATTATTAAATGATTAATTCATTTCACACTGTTAAATTACACATAGACTAAATTTTAATTTTTTTAAATTAAGTACATAAATCGATTTTTTACGTCAAGGTTATGTGATTAAATATTGCTTATAATTTGTACAATAAAAGTTTATTTATATTTAAAATACCTCTATTTCAGTTACATAATTTTTCAAATGTGTCTTATGTTGCGAAACCAGTATCTGAATACAACTTAAAAAATGATGTGAACATATGTTTTAATTCATTCTGGGATTAGTTTAAAAGGTTATTAATAATTGAAATTTTCATAAAATATAAAGTAAATTTAATAGAATTTTTCAATGTAAACAAATATTGCTGTTTTTTGTGTTTCAAACTGATCAATCAATTAAACAGGACCACAAAATGGTTTTGGGATTTTACTGGGATACTAATAGGTAGATTTCATGTTTTTGGCGTCGCTGAACACGAATCCATTCACAGAATTGAGCCAGCAAATTAATCAGCCCCAAACCCACAAACTAACAAGCCCCAAACCAACAAGCCCTAAACCCACAAGTTCCATATCCAAAACCGTGCAAACCCCAAACCCACGAACACCAAACCGACAAACTCCGAACCCACAAACTCCAAACCCACAAACTCTAAACTTACAAGTTCCAAATACAAAAGTTCCATATCCACAACCCCAAACGCACAACTCCAAAACCCACAAACTCCAAACCCACAAGCCTACAAACCACAAATCAGAAAACCCCAAACCCACTAACCCCAAATTATAGCAATTTCTCAATTGGTATTATAAGATGTGAGTGGTTTGGAGCTTTTTGGTTTGGGGTTTGTGGGTTTGTTGATATGGAGCTTGTGGGTTTGGGGTTTTTTGATATGGAGCTTGTGGGTTCGGGGTTTGTTAGTTTGGTGTTTGCAGTTTGTGGGTATGGGGCTTGTGGGTTTGTGGCCTGTTAATTTGGGGCTTCAGGGTTGGGAACGAAATTTATGCAGAAATTCCAGGGTTTTAAACATTTTTTGGATTTTACTGCAAATCCTGACGCGCTGGCTCAATTGTGTGAATGGATTCATGTTCAGCGACCCCAAAAACGTATATTATACTTATTAGAATCCCATTAGACTCCCGAACCCATTTGGCGGTCCAAGGTTTTATTATTAGATGCTTAACTTTCTTCACAATATCAAATTACATAATAATTTAATATAAATTACTTTTAATTAGATTACCTTGTTTTTCGTTTTTTTGATAGTTTGAAAGGTTAGTTATAATTAAGTAAATTTTCAGAAAAATACAAAGTTAACATTATTTGAATTATTGAATGAAAATAATTCTTTAGTGCTTTGATGTTATAAACAGATTATTTAATTAGCAGAAGAATAATTTATTATCAATATTACATTACATAAATATTGAATGTAATTTTCCTGTATCAAGGAACATAAATTAATTGTACATTGGATACTATTCTTATAATAAAAGCTTATTTATATGTACCCTATCTCTATTCCAATTATATAGTTCCCAAATGTGTTTGATTCAAATAAAAAATTGA
>NC_046664.1:12664663-12706643 GCF_010883055.1 Belonocnema kinseyi | reverse complement strand
TTGAATATATATAAATGTATTTTAAAATTTAAAGAAAACATCATTTAAATAATTATTAGATGATTAATTTTTTCAAAATATGAAATTAAATAAAGATTAAAATTTATTTTCTTAAACTTAAATAAAATAAATTATGTGTTGAAAGATTATATAATTGAATATTGGGCATAATTTGCATAAATAAACTTTATTTATATTAAAATATTCCTATGTCAATTATATAATTTTTAAGCGATTCCGATGTTGTAAAATGGATATCCGCATTCAAATTTTAACTTTTTATGTAAATGTGTTTTAATTTTTTCTAAAATCAGTATAAACGGTTATTAACCAATCAAATTTTCAGAAATTAAGGTAAAAATTTTTAAAAATGTAGAATATTAAGATTAAATTGTAATTTATTTAACTAACATAAATTAATTATTTGCTTTAAGTTTATGCAATTGAATATTGGCCGTAATTTGTATAATAAAAGTTTGTGAATGTTGAAAATACCTCCTTTCCAATCACATTATTTTTGTAAACGTTTGCAATGTGAAATGAGCATCTGAAATATAAAATATAAATCATTTATATTTTTTAATGAATGATTTAATGAAAATAATTTATTTAATGCTTTTTATCTTATTGACTGGTTAATTATTATTAGCTGATAAAATTTTTTCACAATATTAAATTACATAAAGATTGAAGTTTAATACTTTTTAAGCAAGAAAATAAATTTATTATTTACTTTGAGGTTATGTGTTTTAATATTGGGTACGATTTGTATAATAAAAGTTTATATATAGGTAAAATTTCCCTATACTAATTTTATACTTTAAAAATGTCTTTAATCATTTTATATAAGTATCTGAATTAATTCTTCAAAATTATATGTCAATATGTTTTAAGTTTTATGGAATTATGTTAAAAGATTATTAATGCTTCAAATGGTCATCAAAATATAGGATAAACATTATTCTGATGCTTCAATAAAAATAATTTTTAAATGCTTTTTATATTATGAACTGATTAACTAATTATATTGACTCATTAATTTTTTTTCTCAAAAAACTGAATATAAATTGCTTCCCATTAAGACACATGAATTGATTATTTGCATTAAGGTTATTTAATTAAATATTGGCTATTATTTTTTTAATGAAACTGATCTTTTGTTAAAAATATCGCTATTATAATAATTTTTTCTTACGTTTGTGATGTTGAAAAATGAGTATCTGAATGCAATTTTCAAAATTATATGTACATACATTTCAATGAAAATAATTATTAAATGATTTTTATGTTCATTACTCATTAATTAATTATTAATCGCTTCTGCTCAAATTTATATTTTTATATTCATTATATTTTTATATTCAGAAATTAGACTTAAAAAAAATATGTATCTAACTAGAATTAATTGTGCTCATTCAATGAAAATTATTCCTTTAGGCTTTTTATGTTGTGAACTATTTAATTAATTTTTAGCGGAATAATTTTGACAAAAATATTGAATAACATAAAGATTTAAATTAAAATATTTGAAATTAAGCAACATAAATTTATTAATTACTTTCAGATTATGTGTTTCATTATTAGCTATTACTTTTACAATAAATGTTTATTTTTTCTTTAGAATACCTCTATTACAAATATATCATTTTTCTGATGCTTGTGAAGTGAAATGGGTATTTACATTCAATTTTCAAAAATATAAGTAAATAATTTTAATTTTTTCGAAATTAGTTTTAAAGGGTATTCATAAATTAGATATAATGAAATGCTCTTTCAAATTTCAAGAAAATACGATCTAACAATTATTAAAATGATTTAATGAAAATTATTTTTTCATGCTTTTTATGTTATTAACTGATTAATTATTAATTGATTTTATTAAACCTATGATTTCTGAAATTAGTTTAAAAATGTTATTAATAAATTAAGTTTTAAGAAATGAAAGATCGAACAAAAAAAAATTTAGTACAAATTATTTGTATGATTCAGTGAAAGTTTTAGCTAAATGCTTCTCATATTGTAAAATAATTGATTAATTATTAGCTGAATGATTTCTTTGAAATATTAAATTAAGTGAAGATTAAAATTTAGTTTTTTAAAATTAGGTGACATAAATTGACTATTTATTTAAAGGTTATATAATTGAATATTGGATATAATTTGCATAATAATAGTTTATTTATATTAAAACGTCCCTATTTCAATGACGTAATTTTTCAAATTATATTCAAATCATATCTAAATGAAAATTATAGTTTAATGATTTTTACGTTATGAATACATTAATTAATTACTACCTGATTTTTTAACAATATTAAATTACCTGAAGATTGAATTTCAACTTTTATCGATTAAGTAACACAAATAAGTTCTTCACTTTAAGGTTATAGAGTTTTATGTTATATCTGATTTGTATAATGAAAGTTTCTTTATATTGAAAATACCCCTATGCCAGTCGCATAATTTTTTTAATTGATAAAAATAATTGTTTCATGATTTTTAAAGTACTGACTCATTAATTAATAATCATCTGAATAATTTTGTACACAATATTTTCATGACCTTCAGAAGGTGATTTCAAGGTTAAATGCTAAAAAAACTGTGGCTGCGATATTCGATTGCGTTTTCTGATAGAATAATCGTAGTTAATGTACCTTTATGAGGAACATTCAACTCCAATGTGACAACGACCTTCCAAATTTTGACCTTGATCTCATTTATCAAGGTCATTTGAAGTTCAGAGTTCAATATTCCTCATAGAGTGGGACGATGGTCGTGGGGGATAAATCGTAGGCTTTGGACCCACTCCTTCGGCTTGCGGGTTCGATTCCCGCCTCGCACTCTGGAAGAGTCTCGGTGGCCCATGCGGTGAACACTAGCCTAGCAAGGGAGTTGTTCATCTCCGGAGAGTCGTGGGACCGGTACCTCTAGCGAAAAAGGTTTTCTCTAAGTACTTAAGGCTGTTGCTTTTGGTGGTTCGGAACCCACCTTAAACTGTAGGTCCCCCTTCCACCACCAAGTAAGTGTGTGGAGGGTGTGTAAAGGAATAGAGCAGGTGTAAGAAAAATGTAAACCCTTAGGGGACACATTAGAAGCTTCCATTCCATTCCAATATTCCTCATAAAGGTATACTAACTACGATTATTATATCAGAAAACGCAATCGAATATCGCAACCACAGTTTTTTTAGCATTCAACCTTGAAGTGACCTTCTGAAGGTCACGGAAAAAATTTTAAATGCCATTTTGAACGTAAAATTTCCCACTCTTTTCGAATCCGGTGTCAAAAATAGGGGTTCTTATTTTTTTAACACTTATCTTCAAATGACCTTGAAAATAAAGTTCAAGGTCAAAACTAATTGCACAAATAAATGGCAACAAGAATCCAACGGCCAAATTTGGACCACAGCGAACAAAACAAAAAAACGGTTATAATATAAAAAAATAAAGTAATTGTCAGAAAAAATAAAAAAGAGGAAAGAAAAATCAGAAGGTAGCCTGTGAAGTCCTAATGGCTCTTAATCTAGAAATTATAAGATATACGATATAAGATTTATAAGATGTAGTAGTTCAAGATATATCTGCTTTTATCATATTTTGATTCATTCTTCACTTGAAGATTAATATGTTATCATTGTAACTGCTACGATCGAGTGAGAATGGAACAACAAAAAACGAGCTCGTGGATTTGAAAAGGTATAAGGAAAATGAGACTTAGGGATTTGATTTCACGAACGACAGTCTACAATTTAAACCAAAATTTTGAAAAGAATCAACGTGGGATTGTAAACGAAAAATCAAAAAATGAAGGAAGTCGATTGGTGCAATATCTTTCTGGTTTTTGTGGTGAGTTTTGTGACAAGAAATAAAATAAAAATTTGAAACAAAATATTTTAATTTCCAACCAAGGAGACTTTTGCGACAGACGATTAAATTTTTTTCACTGAAAAGAATTAATTTTGAAACAAAAAACCCGAATATCAAACAAAGAATGAAAAAATTTCTTAACTAAATTGTTGCATTTTCAAGCCAAGAAAAAATATTTTGTGCAAAACAGTTGTATTTTTAAACAGAAAGTATGAATTTTCAAGAAAAAAGTTAATTTTCAACCAATTAGTAAAAGCCACAACAAAATAGTTTAATTTTCAGTTTAAAAAATTAATTTTTAAGAAAAATAAAACGTATTTTCATCACAACAAAATAATTTCCTACCAAAGAACACGAATTTTTAACAAAATAGATCAATTATTAGCCAAGCGTTTAAATTTTCAATTAAGTAGATTATGTCTGCATCAAACAGACGAATTTTCATCAAATAGCATACATTTTTAACTTAATAGCTTGAATAATGGATGTGATGCCATTTTTTAAACTTTCTGATTAAATAGTTGAATTATTAAACTTAAAAAATTAATTATTATTCAGATCGAAATTGTATACAAAAAGTTTGATTGTGTAACAAATAAGTATTTTCGTACTCATAGTTTTTTGTCTACTGATATAAAATCAATATTTTTTAAAATTGATTTTTTTTAATTATGAAAAAATTGCTTTCATGTTCCGCTGGGATCCGAACCCAGGTCTTTCAGATTGCCGGTCTGATGCTTTTCCACTATGCTACGAAGAGACGAGTTTTTACTAGGTAAAATTTATTAAATAATTTGATCTTAATTGTTTTTTGTCTAATTTTCTAAAATCAATATTTCTGAAATATTGATTTTTATTTTTATAACATAAAAAATTGCTCTCAAGCTCAGTAACTTAGCGGGTAACAGCATCGGACCGGCAATCTGAAAGTACTGGGATCAGATCCCAACGGAGCTTGAGAGCAATTTTTTGAAAATTAAAATTTTCAACACACAAGATTCATTTTCTACCAAAAAAGACTAATTTTCAAAAAAATTAATAAAGTTTAAACCTAATGGTTCATTTTTCGACCAAAAATGATTTTTCTCCAAACCAGTTGAACTTTTGACCTCAGAATATTAATTAAAAAAAAAAATTAATTTTCAACAAAATCATTAAATTTTCAGTTAAAAGAATTAAGTTTTTACGGAAAAAAATACATTTTCAACTATAATTATGAATCTTCAACCAAAAATATAACTTTAAAACAAAAAGTTACAACTTTCATCAAAAGAACCAAATACTCAACTAATAAAAATTATTTTTTAATCAAATATTTTGAGCTTTAACCAATAAATTGATTTTTTAATCAAAACTGATTAATTTTCACTCAGACAGAAGCGTTAAAAAGAATGAAAATTCTACAAAAAGAAATCAATCTTGTAGGGAAAGAATGTGTTCAAGAAAGAAAAGGGATTTTAATCCAATTGTTTTATTTTCAAGCAAAAAAGTTTATTTTTTAACCAAGTAGTTAAATTTTCAAATAAATAGTTTGACACTGAAGACAAGAGTTAAATCTTCCACGAAAAATATAAATTTGGAAAAAGAAAAGTTAATTTTCGAACAATTATTTAATTTCCGATAAAATTGTTGAATTTTCAAGCCACTTTTTGGCTTGTTTTAACACATTAATTCAATCTTAATAACAAAACACAAACTTAACCAAAAAAGATAAATTATTAACCTAGTTCGAGAGCTGCAATCATTAAATAAAAAAAAAAGATGAAAATGGTTTTAGTAATTAAATAATTATAATTATTAATGCAAATAACAAGACATTATCTACTTCAAACTTTAGACTTTAAACTTAACTTTAACTTTAAATAATGTTTAAACTTTATATTTCAGTTTATCTTTATCTTCAATTCACTGTAACTTTACTTTAACGTTAACTTTAACTTCAATCTTTATCTTCTTTGCTTATTTTTTACGAAATTGCCAAATGAAAGGTTTAAAGAAAATAATTTTTTTAATATTATAGGAAAAGTTTTAGTTTTTGTCTTTTATTCCGAAAAATTAATCTTGAGAAGATATTAAAAAATAAATTAAAATTGATAATTTAAAACGATTTAAAAACCTTTCAAAAGATTTTTTTAATTGAAAGAATTTAGAAGGAATCTAGAAAGGAATCTAGAAAGAATCTAGAAGGTTTTAAGTCATTTTTTTTAACTTTGCAGCATTTTTTCAGAATTTCCAAAACATTTCAATCACTTTGAAGGTTATTTATAAAATTATTCTGAATTTCTAAAATAATTTTAAATTTGCATGGATCGCAAAAAACTTTTGCGAAATGTGGATTTTTGCAGGCATCGAAATAACGGATTTAAAATTAACTTATAGGGAATATTTAAAGAGATTTTTAAAAAACCAGAAAAGATTTCCAAAATTAAAAAAAAGCGCATCTGGCAGATTTGAATATTTCAATAAAAAAATATTCTAATCATTTCTGGGAAAATTGAAAATGATTTTTGATTTTACAATATTTATTCTAAAAGATAATTTTAAAGATTTTAAAAAATTGCATATGGTTTACAAACTTGTCGAATAAGAATTTGAAAGTTTTTAAGACAATTTTACTTATTTTGCACAATTTGTTCAATATTTTATTTTCATTTATTATTTTTAAGTAATTTTTTGAAAAAAAATTTATAATTTCTACTGAAAATTCGGTTTTTTGGTAAGATTGATCTTATTGTAGAAAATTTTTTTCCGAAATATTTTTCTGAATTTTTTTTGGAAATGTTGATTTGACTTAAATCTGAAGTTTTTACAGATCCTTTAGAATTTTTTAAGACTCTTAAAAAAACTATATTTTTATAAACTTAAAAAAGAAAACTTTCAAAATGAACAGTTATTCGAAAGTTTTATTCTGGCGTCTTGCATAATAAATTTGTATCTTCAAACCAAAAATCATTAGATTAAAATGGCATGATTTTGTTTCAAATATTAAAATTTACAAACTAACAAATTTTTTTATTTTGTCATTCTTTTTCGTGGGAAATTGAAATTTTTTTAAAAAATCAAAAAAAATTTTTAGAGTATCGTTCAGTTTTTAAACTCACAATTTTGGTCAATTTTTAAAATGTTTTATAATGGAAATAGTTATATATTTCAAGGAAGATTTATCATTGTTTATCAATTTTAGGTTATATTAACCTTTAACAATAATAGGTTCTGTTAGCATTATTAGTAATTTATCATTTTCTACACATAAATTAATTCTAAATTCAAGATATAAATTTTTATCAATTATCAAAAATTTTGTCATTGCTTTTCTTTGTTATTATTTTAGATAATAGGTACTGTGGAATAGAAAAGTTTTGTATAATGATATTATTTTATATATCAATTGAAAAATTTAAGAGAATACATTTTTTAAAATGTAAAACAGAAATTTTGAGTGATAGAGTGATAGAGTTCTCGGAAGAAAATTTTCAAATTATTAAGTACCCTGACTAGAAATTTTAGGCATTAAAAAACTTAAAATTTTTGTTATAAATATTACTTACTTATTGAAAATCAATAATAAAATACTTATATAATAGTCTATATTTACTATTTATAGTTTATGAAATTATTATTTGTATTCAAAATAACAATAATGGAAAAAATTATTTTTTAATGAAAATTTGTTTTAACTAATATTTAAAATTCAAATAATAATTTTAGAAACTTTAAAAATTTAAAATAAGTCCCATGTTTAAATAAGCTCCAATGTTTCCTCCTCACATTCACATATTGTGCACTTTCTTTCTCTTCCTTTCCCCAATACATTCCCTCTCTTACCTCGTTTCCTAATCTAAATCTTGCCATTCTGGTCATCTTCTCTCACCCCTTCCCTTCTCTAAATACTTTTGCACTCCTTCCGTTTTTATCACCTTTTACCATTTATTATATTTTAACCCCTCATTTTTCCCATCTTTCTATAAATTGCCTTTCCCTGTCCATTTTCTCCAATTCTTCATAGCCTGATCCATCCCTAAAAAACTCACTCTTTCCTTCTACCTCCTTCAAACACTTTTTTTCTAACTCCCCCCCCCCCCTTTCCCTTCGTTACCTTCATTCTTCTTTCACAACATATCTTCTTTCACCATATATCCCGATGTCCTCCAGTTTGCCCCTAGCGTCCATCTTATATGCATTTCTTGTAAACTCTCAATCTCTTTCCTTTCCGTCCATCTCCACATCACCACTCCGTAACCTGATACCGGCCATTCCAGCATATCATGTAACCACATTCTTCTTCTTTAATCTTTCTTAAACCTTCTTTTCCCTATTCTCCATTCCTGTTTCATTATTTCTGCTGCTCCGTCATCCTTTCTCTCATATTCCCCTTCTTTTCTAAAACTCATTATCTTTGTCTTTTCTACATTTAAATTCAACTTTTTCTCATCCAAGTATTTCTCCCATCCAGTAATTAAGTTATTCATCCCTTTTTTAGCATCTGCCATCAACACTATATCGTCTGTGTATGCAAACGTATATATATTTTCCGCTATCATCCTAACTCCTCCCGATTCCGTTCTCTGCATTTCTTCTTCCAGGTCTGAGATCAATTTATTAAATAAAAGTAGGCTCCGAGGACAACCTTTCTTAACTCCTCTCACTAATCAGAAACTATCGTCCACTAGCTCTCCTACCTTTACGCTGCTTATTATCTCTCTGAACATTTCCTATACTCTTTCTATTAAGCCCTTTCGTATACCTTTTTCACCATAACTTTTTTCTATCTCAACTGTTTAAGGAGTCAAATTCTGTCACCAAGTCCAAGAACATTGCTATCATTGCCCCTTTCTCCCTTTCTCCCTTTTAATCCTTTTATTTATCAGATAATTCAGAAGATATATGTTGTCCATCACCCCCATTCCTTTTTAATCCCTGTCTAATTCGGTGGCTCTATCTTTTTTCTTAAACTTCTTTCATTAATCTATCTGACAAACCATTTACATATATTTTAAATAATGTTGGCATCAGCGCCACACTTCTATAATCTTTAAACTCCACCCCTTTGCCTTTCTTCACTATGGGTATCACCACTTCTCCTTTTTATAACTCTGGGCAACCCTCTCCTCTCAATGCCCTATTACACATTATCCATGCCCATTCCTTTAATTTCTTGCCCCCACGTTTCCAGACTTCAGTTGGAATCTTATTATACCAGGTGCCTTTCCATCTTTCATTATTCCCAAAACCTTGACTATTTCTTTCCTTGTTATGTCCTCTTCCTCATATTTTTCTCTACCATATTTTTCTCCCTTCCTAACCTTTCTATCTATTCCTCCTAGCAAATCCATAAAATATTTCTTCCATTCTACGATTTCATTATCCTGGTTTACTCTTTTCTTCTTTTTCTTTCTCTATTAACTACCTTCCAGACCTCTTCTTCAGTCCTTGCCTTCTCCGCCTCTTCCTGAAACTTTTTATTCTCTTCCTCTTTTTTTTGATCACACAACTTAGTATACTCTCTCATTTTGATAGTCCTGACCTTTTCTCTAAATTGCTCTTTCCTTCCATTGACAAATTGCCTTTTCCTGCTCTTTTTACTTTTGCTTCCTTTTTATCCATATTTCTTTGACTTTTTTTCTCCCCCTAATGTCACTATTAAGGGAAAGTGATCTAAATAAATATAATCTCCTATCTCTAGTTCCTTGACCTTCTCTCTTACCTCATCATCTACTAGCAAATAATCAATTACCGTTCCCCTTTCACCTCCTGAGCGTGTATATTCTCCTTGCACATCTCCGTCTATATTTCTATTTATGATAAACCATCTTAAATCCTCCAAATTCTTTAACAATTTCTTTCCCTTCCCATTCAGTACCTTATCCTTGGATTTTCTTCCTCTCTCTCCTCCCCATTACCTTTCTCCTCTATCTTCTGTTTTCGCATTGAAATCTCCACCTATTATGTAGTTAATCTCTTCCATCTTATCTTCCTTCATTTATTTCATCTCATTAGCTTTCTCCTACATATCACTGTTTACATAATCCCCAACTATCTTCCACCTCTCTCTTCCCATCTTTATCTCTTCTACCATTAATACTTTTCTTTGTTCGTTTATCTATTTTTTATCCTTCTCTGTTATACATTTGTTCCTCACTCACATTACCACTACTCCCATTGCTCTGCCTTTTTTATTCTTCCTCTTTGCATTTTGAACTTGCCATTTGTAACCTCTTGGCAACCTTCCCCTTCTCTTTTTATATATTCCAGTAACATATCCTCCATTCTTCCTTTCATCCGTTTCTCGTCTCTTTTTGTTTCTTACTATTTCTTATTTTCTTATCTCCCGTTCCTTTCTCTCCTAGTTACTGAGCAACTCATTTCTTACTAACTTTTCTCTTTCTTCGTCCCAATCACACCATATTCTGTCTTGCTGTATTCTGCCATAATTAACCCACGTTCTTTTTCCCTTACTTCTATCGTCTTCCGCCATTTTCTTTAACTTGTCATCACGTTCCTCTTATGTTTCCATTTCTGTGGTTTTACTGATACAAATTTTTCTCCTCTTCGCGTCTCCTTCCCTACACTTCGCATTTCCTACACTTCGCTTTTGCTTTTATCTCTTTCTTTTCTAATCTTCTTTGTATTTCCCTTATACTCTCTCTTTCATTACTCACACTCTTCTCTACTTTAACTTCCCGTTTTGATTTTTTGATATTCACTATCTTACTTTCCAAGTATTCAACCTTTTTATTATGGTCATCTGGTTTTTCTAATTTTCGTTCTAAAGTATTCATCCTTTTTTTCAAAGTTTCCCTAACCTCTTTTGATTTTCGCATCTCTTTTGTATATTTCGCCATTTCTTTACTAATTTCCTGTTTTATTTCCCCTCCTCTTTCTTCCTGCCTTTTTCCGTTAATCTGTATTACCTCTATCATCACTTCCCGCATTTATTCTAACATTAATTTTTCAATGTCTACTGTCCCTTTATGCTCAATGTTGTCCTCGTCTTTCCCATCGATTATTCTCCCTCTCTCTTTTTTGATCTTTTCCCAGTGGTGTTCTGATCATTTTCGGTGTTTTTAGGATGATCCCTCTTTCTTTCTTTTCTTTGCTACTTCCTGTTTCTGCGCTATCTCACCCTGCTACCGTATTTTCTTCCATGCTTCCCTCCCGTGCTAATCTCTCCTTAAGCTTCCTTGTAGTTTCTACTCGACTGCATCTGTCTCCCCATCCTGCTCCCCATGCTTACCAACCCAAACTCACAGTCTACACAAAACAGTCTCAATTTCCTAAAATATTAAACAACTTTTCACTTCAATTGCTTTCCATCATACAAACCCTCACTCACAAAACCCTCTCACATACTCTTCCCATCAACTCACTTCAAATTCCACTGCAAACTCACTATAATTAGCACTACTCAATTACCATTTCCTGACACTTTCATTTCGGAAACGGAAGAAAATTTTCAAATTTTATAATATTATAAACTGCTGGCAATTTAATTATTTGGGATTTTTTCAAAGCGGTAATATTATAAACTGTTTGTGAACTTTATTATTACGAAATTTCTTAATTCGGCAATATTATAAACGATTGGGTATTTCATTATTAAGGAATGTTTTGAAATTTGGCAATACTATAAATTGTCCGGAAAGGTTATTATTTGGAAATTTTTCAATTCGAATATTTTATTTTATTTTTAGAATTTTTCAGTTTGGGCATTTCATAAGCTGTTCGGGAATTTTATTATTCGGAAAGTTTCCAATTTTCTAATTCGGAAATTATAATTAAAAATGTCGAATTCATAATTAGTATTATTATAAACTTTCTGACATTTTTTTCATTCGGAAATTGTCTATTTCGATAAACTGTAGTCTGTCCGCGAATTTAACTATACGAAAATTTTCTAATGCGGAAATTTTTAAATTTGTTATTATTATAGAATATTTAGAATGTTTATTATTAGGAAATTTTCCAGTTCAAGAATTTTACTATTCGACAATTTTCCAATTCTGGAATTTTAATATTCTGGAATTTTCCATTTCGGTAATATTGTAAACTTTTCAGAAATTGTCCAATTTGGTAATATTATAAGCTGTTGGGAAAGTTCATTATTGGGAATTTTTCAAATTGGTAATGTTATAAACTGTGCGAAAAGTTTATTATTTGGAAAATTTTCAATTCGGTCATATTATTAGTTGTTCGGGAATTTTCAAATTCGGCAATTTTTCAATTCGGGAATTTTTTATTTGGGAAGTTTCTGATTCGGTCATAGTATAAGTGGTTTAGGAATTTTATTATTCGGGCTTATTAAAATTCGCAAATTGCTTAATTTGGTTACATTATAAAATGTTGGGAATGTTAAATACTCGGCAATTTTTCAAAACGGTCATTTTATTGATCGGGAATTTTCCAATTAGGTAATTTTTCAATTTGGAAATTTTCCAATTTGGTAATATTATAAATGTTTCGAAAAGTTTGTTATTCGAAAATTTTTAAATCGCGACTTTTATTATCAGGAAATTTTCCGATTCGGTATTATTATAAACTTTTTGCGAATTTTGTTATTTGGGAATTTTAAAATTATGAAATTTAATAATTTGTTAATGTTATAAACTGTTTGGAAAGTTTATTATTCGGAAATTTTACTATTCGAAGATTTTCCAATACGGTATATTATAAACTGTCCAGAAATTTCATTATTTAGAAATTTTTCAATTCGGGAATTTTAGTATTAAGTAATTTTCCAATTTGCTATTATTATAAACTGTTTGCAAATTTCATAATTTGGGAGTTTGTAAATTGGGAAGTTTTCCAATTTAGTAATATTATAAACTATTCGGAAAATTTATTCTTCGTAAATTTTCCGATTCTGGAATTTTATTATTCGAAAATTTCCCCATACGGTATATTATAAACTGTCCGGCAATTTTATTATTCGCAAACTTTTCAATCCGGGAATTTTATTATTTAGGAATTTTCGAATCTGTTAATATTGTAAATTGTTCGGAAATTATCCAATTTGAGGATTTTTAAATTTGGGAATTTTCCAAATTGGTAATAATATAAACTGCTCGGGGAGTTTATTATTCGGTAGTTTGATTATTCGTGAATTTTCAAATTAGGAAATTTTCCCATTTGGTAATGTTATAAAATGTTTGGAATGTTCATTATTCGAAAATTTTATTATAATGAAATCTTCGAACTCAGTATTATTAAGAACAGTTCTGGAAGTTCATTATTCAGGAATTTCCCAATTAGAGAAATTTCCAATTTGGCAATATTATAAACTATTCGAAAAGTTTATTATTTGGAAATTTGTCGATTCGGGGATTTTATTATTCGGGAATTTTCCAATTGGATGATATTATAAACTGCTCGGAAATTTTATTATTCAAAGATTTTAAGATTGATGAATTTTATTATTCGGGGATTTTCCAATAAAATAATATTATAAAATGTTAGAAAATTTTACTATTCGGAAATATTCCAATTCGGTAAAATTATAAACTGCTCGAGTATTTTATTATTAGGAAACTTTCCAATTCAAAAATTTTCCCATTTGGTAATATGTATTAGAAACTTTGCGGAAACTTTATTATGCGGACATTTTCCAATTCGCTAATATTATAAATTTTTCGGAAATTTTAATGATAGGAAATGTTAAAATTCGGTAATATTATAAGCTGTCGGGAATTTTCCAGTTCAGTAATATTATATATTTTTGGGGGATTTTATTATTCGGGAATTTAATTTAGGAAATTTTTTTAATTTGATAATATTATAAGCGGTCGGGTTTTTTCAGTTCAGTAATATTATACATTTTTGGGGAATTTCATTATTCGGGAATTTGATTTCGGAAAATTTTTTAATTCGGTACTATTATAAGCTGTTGGGAGTTTTATTAATCTGTTATTTCATTATTCGGAAATTGTATTCATCAGGAATTTTAGAATTTTGTTGTTGTTGAAAATTTGTATAATCAGGAATTTTCCGATTCGGGGATTTTATTATCTGGAAATTTTATTTTTATTATAAATTTTTTATTTTAATTTATAAAATATTAATCAGAGACAAGCCGTAATAATTCTTGTCATAATAATTTGAAATATCAAAAATGTTTTCTCGCTATACACAAGAAGACATTCAATTTGCAAATTAAGTTTCTGATTTTAAATGTTGAAATGATTTTTGTTTACATATATAATGATAATAAATATAAAATAATTATTACAATAATTTTATAATAATAGTTGCGTCGATTCTGCATCTTTCGAAATTAAATATTCTGCAAATGATAAATATTTTAAATTATACACTATTATATTAAAAGCTATCAATATTAAATCATCTTCATTTGAAGGCCAATAAAGCTAAATAAACTTAGTCGGGAGTAAATATTTAAACTGTTTCAATTTAAATAATTTGAAATTCTATGAGCTTAGAATTTTGTAAATGGGTATTTCCAGTTGTGATATCAGCCGGCCAGATGTCTGGAAAAATGATTTCTTACCATTATGCGGATATTATTTCTCATTTTTCAAAATAAGTACAATTGAATAATAAAATCTTCAGAAAAAATAATAACCAGTTTTATTATTTTTTCTAAATAGTTTTTGCAAAATAAGAAATATTATGAAAATACACTTATGGAAAAAAACTGTTTCCCACGTTATAAAAAAATTTTTTAAAATTTTTTTACCTCGTTCAACTTAAAAACAAACTTAAAAACTTAACAATTTGTTCAAGTATTAATTATATTGAAAATTTTTTATTTCTGCTAATCAACATTTCCTAGATGCAAAATGGAACTTTGAACATTTTATTCTTTCAAAGTTTTAATTTCAGTACACTTACGTCAAAGAAGTTGTTTTGCTCAAATATAATTCTTTTTTAAATTGAAATAATAAATATTCTAAATGCCAAACAAAATTTTCAAGGAGAGCCAAAAAACGCTTTCCAAATTCGAAATAATATATTTTTTTATTTTATTTATTGATGTGCTCACATGTTGCGATAATCAGCCCACTTACCGTAATAACTGTAAGGCACTTTTGGTGAAATTACCGTAAATTACCAAAAATTTCCGGAAATGTCTAGAAATTTTAAAATTGAATTTTAAGTATCTTATTTTCAGTCCCCATAAATTAACTGTAATATTACAATCAATTACCAAAACATTTCATAAATTTCCGGAAATTTAATAACATCTTTCAAATAAAATGTTGGGTATTTTGTGCTAAGTTACCATTTTTTCTTGAAAAATTACGTTAAATGACCGAAAATGTCCATAAATTCACTTAAATTTTTAAACATGTTCAAATTGAATTTTAGGCAATTTATTGTAATTTGTCATAAATTACCTGTAATAATAACATAGATTGGTAATTTATAAAATAAATTTCCGCAAAATTATAAAAACCTTATATGATTGAAAATGTCCATAATTTTCCGGAAATTTATGAAAATGTTTAAAATTGAACTTTGAAGAATTTATGGAATGTTATCATAAATTACAAAAAAATGTGATAAATTTCCGGCAATTTATCAAAATCTTTAAAATTGATTTTTGGGTAATTCACGATAAGTAACCACATTTTAGGTGTAAAGTGTTCATGAATAACTGTAAATTTCTATACATTTTCGGAAATTTATAGACATTTTTAAATTGAATTTTGGGCAGTTTATGATAATTTATCACAAATTACCTTTAATATTATTATTATCTGCAAAAAATTTCATAAATGTCCGGAAATTTATTAAAATTTATAGAAAGTTACTATATATACTTAGATTACCGTAAATTACAAGAAATGTCCGGAGATTTATAGAAATTTTTAAATGGAATTTTGGGTCATTTATCTTTACTTTTCATAAATTACCTGTAATATTACCATAAATTACCAAAAAAAATAATAAATTTTCGAATATCTACCAAAATGTTAAAATTTGAATTTTGGGTAATTTATGGTAAGTTACCTTCTTTGCCTGTAAAATTACAATCCGTGTCAGAGTTCATAAATTTTCGGGCTTACAGACATTTTTAAATAGAATTTTGTGCAATTTATTGTAATTTGTCATAAATTACCTGTAATATGAACATAAAAAACCAATTTTAAAAATAAATTTCCAGAAATTTATGAAACTATTTAAAATTAAATTTTGGGTAATTTATGGTTATTTACCATATTTACCCGTAAAATTACCATAAATAACCAAAAATTCCCATACATTTCCCGAAATTTATAGATATTTTTGAATTGAATTTTTTCACAAAATTTAGATCCATACAAAAAATTTGTAAAAGTTATTACTTTTCGAGACAAATGTTGTCGAAAATTGACTATAAATTGGCTAGAAAATTGCGGGTGATTTATCTTTAGTTTCCATCAATTACTAAGAAATTTAATAAATTTTCGAAAATTTATCAAAATGTTAAAAATTGAATTTTGGGTAATTTATGGTAAGTTACCTTGTTTACATGTAAAATTAGAATCAATGACCGTAAAAGTCCATGAATTTCTAGAAATTTATAGACATTTTTAAATAGAATTTTGTTCAATTTATTGTAATTGGTCATAAATTACCTGTAAGATTATCATAAATCTTTTTAAAAATTCATAAATTTCCGGAAATTTATAAAAATACTTAAAGTGGAATTTTGGGTCATTAATCGTAAGTTACCATATTTATTTGTAAAATTACAATAAATTACCGAAAATTTACGATCAACTTTGCTTTTTACTCCCTAGGGAGTAAGTGGCAGATAATAGAATTTTGCGGTGTTTTGGAATGCTACCATATATAATTAGTGAAATTACCGCAAATGACCAATATTTTGCGAAAATTTATAGAAATTTTTAAACTGACTTTTGGGCAATTTATCTATAGTTTCCATAAATTGCCTGTAATATTACCATGAACTACCAAAAATTTAAGAAATCTTCGGAAATTTATTAAAATGTTAAAAATTGACTTTTGGGGAATTTACGGTAAGTTACCATTTTTACCTGTAAAATTAAAAGTATTTCTCAAAATTCCTGAAATCATCCATTTGTTATAAGAACTCCTACTGAAAACATACACTCCCAAAAAGTCCCTCTCCTCCCCCTAGGTGCATAATATGATATTTCAGGAAGAAAATGATTTTTAAATTGCTTGAACAATTTATTTTTAAAATTTTGGTGTCATCTCTTATGATTCTAAATTGACAGCATGCATCTCGATGGCTGTTTATGGATCCTACTCAGCCTGGACATCACCAGCTATTCCCCACTTGACCAGCGTAAATTCCACCTTTCCAGTCACTGATGCCCAAGGTGGTTGGATCGTTTCCCTTCTCATGCTGGGTGACCTTATCGGTGGACTGATAATTCCATTATTCATCGATCGCATAGGCCGGAAGTACACCTTATTACTTTTCACCCTACCAGGATTGATCGGCTGGATTCTAATCATCTTCGCCAAAAATTATCTTTATCTCTACCTTGCAAGATTTATTGCCGGAATAGGTGAAGGTGGTATCTACACTACTCTGGTGATATACCTGACAGAAATTTCTGAAAAGAACATCAGAGGTGCTCTAGTCAACATGATAAATTTGTCACTATCAGTTAGCATCTTCATCTTTTCATCAATTGCAGCTCATACATCCTACATGACCCTAAATCTAGCATCTGCTTCTCTACCAATTATTTTTATTATAATGTTCCCACTGCTGCTAGAAACACCATACTATTATCTGATGAAAGGTCGAAATAATGAGGCTCTCCAAAGCTTGATGAAGTTAAGAGGAATTAATGAACCAGAAAAACTGGAGACAGATATCAGCGAGATGAAGTTAGCAATTGACGAGGATCGAAAGCTCAGCAAATCTGGATTCATGGAGCTGATCAGCAAAAGCTATAATCGGAAAGGCTTGCTGATTGTGTTCTTCATGAAGCTGACTCAATTCTTGTCAGGCATAGTCGCTATTTCCGCCTATGCTCAAGAGATTTTCAGCGAAAGCAGTCCTTCACTAAATCCTAAATTTCAAGTAATGATCCTTACCGGATTTCCGATTCTGGCTACCTTGGTAACTAATATCGTGATAGACAGGTTTAACAGAAGAACACTTTTCTTGACTACTGGATTATTAGCCGCAGTTTGCTTAGGAAGTATTGGTTCCTTTTTTTTTATGCAACTGTACCTCAAGGCTGATGTCTCCTCCATCAAGTTGCTTCCACTGGTCTCATTAGTTGTATTCTATGCGGTCTATATGTTAGGATTTGGTACTATTCCTTATATTGTTCAAGGAGAACTTTTTCCGATCAGTGTGAAGGGGAATGCTGTTACTATTGGGATGATTGTGGGAGCATTTTTTGCGTTTGGAACTTCAGCAGGTTACAGCGCTGTCAGCAATGCTGTTGGTACTTATACCACCTTTTGGTCTTTTGCATCAGCGGTCTTATTTGGATCAGTGGTCACATATTGGATTACTCCAGAAACTAAAGGAATGACACTGGAGGAAATTCAGGCAATCCAGAATCCGGAAATAAAGAAGAAGCTTGAATTAGAACGGAACAAGAAAAGAGCTGCTTAATCCTGCAAGTTTGATAGTTGCTAATTGTTTGTTGCTATTGCTACAGATATTTTCACAGCAAGGCAAACTGATTTTAAGCCCATCAAAATGAACTCAAATCAAGTTATTTATTAGCAAAATGTATTATTGTTGATAATAAATAGTCTGTTCAGAATCTTGGAGTGAGTGAAAGGAATGTCTTTTTAGGAAAATACAAAATTATAAAAATTGAATGTGTTTTCTTACCACAAAAACTGATTTCTTTCAAATAGTATATTCTTTCTTTCAAATTAATTTGTACAATTACAAATCCTTTTTTACTAATTACTAATTTTTATTCTTGTTACTAATTTTTAAAATAATTAGTTTGTGATTTTAAAAGTGGATTTCATCTCAATCAAAAAAAAAAAATATATGAGAAAATCTTTGGGTTCTGTCTTCTGACCTTCTAAAGAACAATAGACGTGTAAAACACATTTGTCACAAAGAACTTTTTATTATTTATCACACCTGGCCAACACTCTTATACTCGTTTTTTTAAAGAACTATTTTATGTGTACACATTTATACAGCTTTATTTTCCCATTTGGCTAATAACAGAAAAACAGATACATTTTATTGACAATCATTAATTTGGAATAATAATTGAAAGGAAACATTCGTTTCCGTCATAAGAAGAAGGCTGTTTTTGACCATTTTTGTTTGCCCAAAACTCACGCAAACAGCACGTGTCTCATCACACATGTTTTACAGAGAAAAAATTGTTTCAGTCGTGTAGGTCTTCTCAATTAAAAAAATATATGTTTTGTATTTTCTATAAAAATGGTCATGGGTTCAAAAAAAATGTTTTAAAATAGGGTCACCAAAATATTTAAATCTTACAAATTTTTATTTCAGATCAAGAAAACTGGGTTAACAAACGATTTTTTCATTTTGAATTGAAGTATTTTATGAGTGAATAATTTATTTTCAATGATAGAATACATCAAAGTTTATTAATTAATAGAAATTAGAGTTTATTAATTTGTTGGTTAAGGACGAAAATATTGCTTACAATTAAGCTAAACATTAAAGCTTTTTTTCTTAAAAATTGATAATTAATTCACTGTGAAAATTAAATATAAAAGAAGTGATCTTGAGTTCTTACAAATAATTTAAAAATACCTCGAAACGGTGTATATATGAGAAATAAATTTTCTTCTTTTTTAATATTTATCGCCTTGCGACAACTACAACTATTTTTTATAATAAAATTAAACAAAAAATATTTTTTATTAGAAATTTATAATTAATACAAAATTCAAAATTTATTCTCTGAAATAATTTTTATTGTTACCAATAAAAAAGGATAATTAAATATAAAAGAAGTGATCTTGAGATCTTACAAATAATATAAAAAGACCTCGAGACAGTGTACATATAAGAAATAAATTTTCTTCCATTTTAATATTTGTCGTTTTGAATTATAATTTTAGAGTCTTTTTTTAAATAAATATTTATTCTTCTACAACTGTGCCTGAAGAATATTTATACAAATTTTCGTGGGTTATTCTCAAAAAAAAAAATTGTTGGCGCACCTGATGAAATTGGCCTTGAAACTATTCAAATCGAAGAACGAATCAAATGTAAATTTTTTTATCATCGAATTTTTTCGACTGCAAAAAATTATTTGTTGAATTAATAAAAAAGGAATAAATCTTCAAAGTTGTATTTCCCGAAAAACGATAATTTATCGAAAGCATTTTTAGAATAATTTCACTTTAAAAGTTTATAATTGACCATTTTTCCATTTTAATAGTGGAGAAGATGGAGAATTATTCTTTTAATCCGGAAAAATTTTCGAATAAATTTTTATTTTTTTAAATATTCCTTATATTTTTTAATAATATTTTTAACATGTGAATTTTATATTTATTTTTATGCGTATTTCCTATAAGAAAAAATATGTTTTTGTAAATGTTATTCATAATCGTTAATTTTAGGGAAATCTAGCTGAAAATCAAAATTTACGAACCAAACAAATACGAATTAAAAATGACTTTTTGAATATGACCCCCATAAGACAATGATCAATTAAATCAAAAACAAATAATTTGTTAAGAAATTATTATTGTTTATAACTATTTCATTCAATAGTAATGCTAAGTAGTAGCAGTTCTTTATTCATTTTTCAACGTTTTGGCCAATTTTAAACTAGAGCGGGGTAATTATTAATTAAATTTGATAAAGACAATTGTTTAGATAAATTATTATTTTTATAACTATATCTTCTCCTATAGAAATGCCAGATAGTTGCTATTTTTTCTGAAATATTAAATTTTTTGTCAACTTATTACTTAAAGCGAGGTACTAGTTAATTGAATTCAACAAATATAATTGTTTAAACAAATTATTATTGTTTATAATTATTTTATTTTATTATAATTCTAGGTAATTATAATAATAATTAATGCCAGTTTAAGCAATTAATAATTATTTTTAATAATTTTCTTTTTTATACCGCTGAAATATTTTGGTTTTTTTCTGAATAATTCCACTTGTTTACAACTTTTAATTCAGTGAGCTAATAATAACTGATGAAAGTTAACAAAAGTAATTGTTTTATAAATTTGCTATTTTTTAAAAATGTTATATTTTTTACAACTTTTCAGTTAAGAAATAGAGGCATAAATTAATGCCAGTTAACAAAACTAATTGTTTGTACAAATAACTATTATTTTTAATAACATTCTTTTTGAATGATGGTAGAATTTTGTGGTTTTTTATGATAAATTCAATTTATTTTCTACTTTTCAGTTAGAGCTAGACAACCCTCCATCAAATTTAACCTGAATAATTTTTAGAACTATTTATTATCATTTATAACAATATGCTCTCAAAATAATGCTATCTAGGCGCCCTTTTTCTGAAATTTTCCACTTTTTGAAAGTTTTTAGTTAGATCGAAAAAATAAATTACGAAATTTGGCAAACATAATTGTTTAAACAAATTATTATTTTTATAACCATCTTTCCCTACAATAAGGCTAAACAGTTTCAACTAACAAAAAAATGTATATACTTTTTATCAATGGAGTTAAAAATAATGAATGCACGTTTATAAACATAATTGCTTCAAAAACTGATGAAACTTATTAAATATCTACTCTCACAGTAATTCCAGAAACTTAAAGTTTTTCTAAAATTTTCAACTTTTCTTTAACTTTTCAGACAGAAACAAATTATAAATATCAATTTAATCAAAAAACTCTCAGGTCAGTTAAAAATTGATCTGTTTTTGTTGAGAATTTAACTATTTTTCAAAAATCAGTATTTTTGGTAAAATTAAACTGCTTTTGATTCAAAATTAACATCTTTTCTGGTTGAAATATCAACTATTGAATTTTTTGTAAAAAAATCAATACTTTTTAGTTAAAAATGTAACTGCTTTTTGATAGTCAAACTTCTTTGATAAGAACTGATTTTTTTTCTGAAAATTCATCATTTTAATTGAAAATTAAACTTTTTTATTAAAATTAAAACTAGATTGTTACAAGTTCTACTGTTTTCTTAGACATTTTTTTAAATTTATCTACTTTTTAAACATTCATCTTTGTAGGTCAACAATTCAACAATATAATAACAAAATTCTATCATTTTAAAAAAAATGAGAATTAACTTCCAAACTATGGCTTGTACAGGGGTCATAGATATATAACAAATTAATTATTTATATGGCTGTGAATAAATAATGGTTCGCCGTACGAGAGAATATCATAAGAGTGAACATTTTTATTTTGTTTTGCCTAAAATTAACAGTAAAATTACAAAATTCAATTTTTTAAATTTAGGGTTTTTTTCTAACAATTTTCATAAAGCAGCACAACTCGGAAAAGTTGTAGTCACCACAAAACAGAAAAAAAATGGAATTTTTAAAAATAATTCAGAATAATTAATGAATTGTATAGATTGTATTCAATTATGTAGATAAAAATATTGATCATGGAAAAGATATTTGTATAATTTATAAACTTAGATAATAAACATAAAATTTAATTATTTCGTTTAAAATTACCAAAATATTGAAAGTTATTTGTTTTTTCTTTTAATTCAACTTTTTGTGGAATATTGGTATTTTTGTTTCAAAAATTCAACTGTTTGATTGAATATTAATTTTTATGTTAAAAATTCTTATTTTTGCTTAAAATTTTTTTTAAATTTCAAATTTCTTAAATAATATTGGTGTACACTAATTTAGTTTAATTTAAATTAAGTAACTGTATAATTTTTTTGTGAAATTTCTTTAAAGCTTCAGCTCGTTGATGAAATCGGCCAAAAATCTACTTTTTTGAAGTTTTTTTGTAATCTTCTCAAGATTTCAATCATTTTTGAATCTTTGAAATTTCTGCAACTGTTGAATATATTCCGAAATAAATTTTGCAGATTGTTTTTTGACATGTTTTGAAATCTTAAAAAATAGTAATTAATCTTGTAAAAGCTAGTACTTTCATTTATGAAATTTTATGATATGTTTAAAATTGTTTTCAATGTTTCCTTAGAATTGATTTTTCAAAATCAAAAGCATTTGAAATTTTTTTATCAATCTAAAGAAAATTTTATTATTGTTTTGAATGCCTTTCGAAATTCTGAAAAAGCTTCCAAATTTGTTTTCGATTGAAATTCAGTTTTCCTAATATTCTTAAAATCCTACCAAAAAAATGGTCTTAAAATCTCACAGATTGTTTTTCGGTATATTTATAAATCTTTGAAATTAAAAATCAATCTTTTAAAGAAATTAAATAAAATAATATTTATTTCCAATTTTTCTAGACACCTTATTGTTGGTACTGGTAATTTTAGTTGTTAAAATAAATTTTTTATATCGGAAAAGTAGCAATAGCGCGTTACGTGAGCGTTTTTATTTTATTTTCTTAAATGTCTACAAAACACATTTAATTACGTGGGTGAAGAATAAAATTTAAAAAAAATTTTTAAAATACTTCTTTAAACTAAGACTTCTCATTTGTTGTCCCTTATCTGTAAAAGTAGTTTTATATTACTGTAATTAACTATTTTGTTAGAAATCCCTTTTTTTTAGTTCGAAATTCATTTTCTTAATTAAAAATTGAATTATATTTTTGATTGAAGATTGAACGTTTTTGATTTAAAATTCAGGTGGTCTGGAAAAAACTTCTGAAGGCATTCTACGAGGAACTATAGCAGGACGTTTTGGTGGAACCTCCGGAGGCGTTCTTGGAAAAAGTTCAGGAGCAGGTCTTGTTGGAAACTCCGGAGGCTGTCTTGGAGGAACATCCAGTGGTGATCTTGGAGAAAATTTCAAACGCGTTCTTGAAGAACTTCATGAGGTGGTCTTGGAAGAACTTCCGGAGTTGGTCTCGGATGAACTTCTGGAAGCTTTCATGGGGAAAATTCAGAAGAACGTCTTGCTGGAACCTCTGTAAGGGATCTTGGACGAACTTCTAGAAGCGGTCTGGGCGAAACTTCAGGAGGCAGTCTCGGTGAAACCTTTGGAGGTGGTCTTAAAGGAAATTCCGGAGGTGGTCTGGCAAAAACTTCTGAAGGCGTTCTACGAGGAACTTTAGCAGTACGTCTTGGTGGAACCTCCAAAGGTGTTCTTGGAAGAAGTTCAGGAGAAGGTCTTGTTGGAAATTTTGGAGGCGGGTTTGGAGGAACATCCACAGGTGATCTTGGAGCAAATTTCAAAAGCGTTCTTCGAAGAACTTCCGGAGGTGGTCTTGGAAGAACTTCCGGAGGTGGTTTTGAAAGAACTTCTGGAAGCTTTCATGGGGGAAATTCAGAAGAACGTCTTACTGGAACCTCTTTAAGGGATTTTAGAGGAACTTCTAGAAGCGGTCTGGGAGAAACTTCAGGAGGCAGTCTTGGTGGAAGCTCTGGAGGCGGTCGTTAAGGAAATTTCGAAGGTGTTCTGGAAAAAACTTCTGGAGGCATTCTACGAATAACTATAGTAGGACGTCTTGGTGGAACCTCCGGAGGTGTTCTTGGAAGAAGTTCAGGGGCAGGTCTTGTTGAAAACTTCGGAGGCGGTCTTGGAAGAACATTCAGTGGTGATCTTGGAGGAAATTTCAAAAGAGGTCTTGGAAGAACTTCCAGAGTTGGTCTTGGAGGAACTACCGGAGGCGGTCTTGTAGGAACTTCCGGATGTGTTCTTGGATGTTATCTTGGAGACGGGGGAATCGGCCAACGAAAAGGTTCAGTGCAGCGGTTGAATCAGTGAAATTAATTTTATCACTGAAATTTTACTGATTCAGATTTAGGGAATAGATATGGATGTAACTCTGTGTACTCTAGTTTAATTATATTTGTATTACGAACACATTTCTTCTGTAAAACTCTTTGATATGCGCAAATTGCATATGCTTTGTTTCAATTAAAAAATAAACGTGCTTCTGGAAGTTTTTTCTCAACATCTATTTTACTTGTCTAGCTGAATAATTATCTTTGAGAATTTATACCGAAAATATTAATTGAACATTCACAACTTGTTGATCACATTAATTTTTTTATAAATTGTCTGATAAAAATAAAATGATAGATATACCATATATAAATATTAAAATCTGAAACTATATAGACAAATGTGAATTTTGAACTAAAAATAAATATTTTTTATAATATCAAATTATTAAATTTAAGTAATATAAATTATTTCTTGAATTAATGACTTAAGGCCTCAACCACGGTTAAAAATTCACCTATTTTTGTTAAAAATGTTAATATTTGGTTCAAAATTAATTTGCTTTGTTAAAAATTCATACCTATTTTTTGAAACTTCTATTTGATTCAAAATTCATATTTTTGGTTTGTAAATTCAAGAATTTTATTGATACTTCATTTTTTTTTAAAGAAAAGTTTTTTTATTGAAAATTCATCTCTTTCTCTAGAAATTTCACCTTTTTGATGAAAGATGCAACAGTCAGAATTAAAATAATTCGTTTTTGTTAAAAATGATCGTTTTTGGTGAAAATTTAACTGTTTCGTTGAAAAGTGGTATTTGCTGATCGAAAATCCAACAATTTGTTATTAATTTGTAATTAATCTATTTAAATTGTAATAAATGATATTGTTAAAACTTCGTATTTTTTATAAATCCTAAAGTTTTGTAATTAAATTAAAATATGTTTTGTTGCAATATACACTATTACATTTTGCTTTAAAACTTCATCTATTTAGGCTGAAAACTCCACTACTTGGTAAAAAGTTTAACCACATTCTTAAATTTTGTTGTTCGAAATTTATAATTTTACTGGTAATTTTTTTTTAAATTTATCCTTTCACTTGAAAATTTGACTATTTTGTTGAATATTTAATTGTTTGGTTAAAAATAAACTTTTTTGAGGAAAATTCATATTCTTCGGTTGAAAATTTGTTGTTTTGTAGAAAATTCGTTTATGTATTGAAAATTAATTCCCGTTAATGAAAATTAACCTACACCATCTATGGTTAATAATTGATTCTTTTTTACTTTAGAAATTCAACTATTTATATTTTTGATGTTTAGGATTTTTACCAGATGAATACTGTTATTAATTCTGATTTTAATTAATTTTTGTCTAGTGGCCTAGAATCAATATTTGATTAATTATGAAAAAATGCTTTCTTGTTCCGCTGGGATCCGAAGCCAGATCTTTAAGATTCCCGATGATTTAAGTACTAGTTTGATTTATTTAATTTATTTATTAATGTATTAGATTTAAGTGGAAAGCAAAAATGACTTAAAATAAAACTTAATTACGACATTTATCTAATGAAAACCCTTAACATCAGAAATAAGTATAATTTTCATGTTTAAAAATTAAATCTTAGAAGTATAATTATAAGTAAAGTATTTAGTCAAGTCTTTTATAATTGATTCTGTTGGAAGAACGAAATGGGTTGATGTAACATTAAAGAAAAGCTGTATTTTCTTATAAAGTTTATTTAAATAATTATTAAAATATTTTCGCCAGACAGTCTTCTAATAAGTAATGTCCTTTCTGGGAAACAGTAAACAATTATTACTATGAATTAATTATTAATTTGAAGTTAGTTCTATTGAAAAAACAAAATCTGTTAGTTGAAAATTGACGAAAAGTTGTATTTGTTTATCAATTTCATTTCACAATTGAATATTGTTATTAAATATTAAAAAACCGTACACATTATTTATTTCCGAGAAATTTTTTATCCATTTTTTTAAACAAACGAAGTCTCTAGAGCTCGAAATGGCTAAGATACGCATTTATTCATTCAATTTGTTTATAACATGGAAAGTTGCTTTAAACTTTCAATGAAATGTCATTTAGTTATTGTGTGTACCTTCATTCCGGACGAAGAATTAAAAAATAAGTTCTGCAATCAATTTTTTGACGAATTAATAAATTAAACATTATTTTAGTTTACTTTTAAATACTTTAAGATTAGTTAGTCTGAAAGATGTTGAACCCATTTACAGATCTTAATGTTCAAACTTTTAAATTTGTAATAATAACAAATTTAGTTGTTAAAACGATTACTTTGGACAAATAACTTTTGAAGAACAAGAAGAATCTGCCTCCGGCCGGATTTGAACCCGGAACGCCACTATCCATGAGTAGAAAATTTATATCACGGATTATAGGTCCTCTCCAAACATCTACCTCTTCGTGTAACAAACCTTAACAAAATATTTCGAACCCACTTGAAATATTTGTATCATGGAATCTTTTATGAATGGAATGAAACACTATTTTTGATAGAAATATAAAATTTCCAAATTTATTTATTTCTAACAAAAAATTATTTTTACACCATAAAAGATGATTATTTAATTAAATACTTGAATTTTTAACATAGTAACTCAATTTCCAAACAAAAAACTTGATTTTTTACCTAAAAAGATGAATTCTCAACAAGTGTAAGAGTTTATATTTCAACAAAAAAATATAAAATTTCATTTTTTTAAATTGTCATAACCGAAAAAAAGTTCAACTACATTTATAAACCGTCAAGCAAAAACACGAATTTTCTGTAAGAAATTTAAATTTTTCACCGAAAAATATGAAATTTCACTACAAAAAATTAAAGGCGCGTAGCCAAAATTTTCCTAACAAAAATGTTAAATATCTCAAGCAAAGAAGATTAATTTTCAACCAAGCAGTTGCAATTTTATTAAAGAAAGATGTAATTTCTGCTACCACAGATAACTTTTTAAATTAAAAAGCCAAATTTTCAACAACAAAAAATAGTTGAATTTTCATCGAAAAAAGATTTCTGTTGACTTCTCAACATATAAATATGTATTTTAAACAACAAGTAAATATTATACAAAATAATGGGATTCTTAACAATTGAGTTTATTTTTTTAACTAAACAATCAAAAAATCCAAAAAAGATTTCAGTTGATTTTTCAACAACAAAAGATGAATTTTAAATAACAAGTAAATTTTATACGAAATAAACTAAATTTCAAAAAACAATTTGATTTTCAAAAAAAAAAGTTCAATTGTCAACTTGTTTCATTTTTATTCCAGATAGATAAACTATCTAATAAAACCGATAAATTTTTAATAAAATATTTGAGTTTTTTACAAAGCAGTTAAATTTGTATAAAAAAAGGATTACTTTTTAACATGATTGTTGAATTTTCAAACGCAAGGAAAGATGCAATTTCTCATAAATTAGTGGATTTTTTAAATTCAAAAGACAAATTAAAAAAAAAAGTTGAATTTTCATCCAAAAAAGATTTCAGCTGATTTTTCAACACCAAGGTATGAATTTTAAATAACTAGTAAATTTTGTACAAAATAACTTAATTTTTAAAAAAACAGTTTAATTTTTAACAAAAAATTTCAATTGTCAACTAGTTTCATTTTAATTTAAGAAAACTAAATTTTTTACTAAAATAGATGACTTCTCAACAAGATTGTTGAACTTTCAATAGAACCAGGAAAGATAAAATTTCTAAGAAATTAAATATATTTAAAAAAAAGGCAGATTTAAGTAAAAAAGTTGAATTTTCACCAAAAAAAGATTTTAATTGACTTTCAACAAAACAGTGGAATTTTTAACAAAACAGTTGAATTGTCAAATAATTCTATTTTTATTCAAGAAAGATACAATTTCTACTAAAACAGATGAAGTTTGTTAATTAAAAAGACAAATTTTCATAAGAATAGTTGAATTTTTCAAAACCAAAATATGAATTTCAAAAAACTTAATTTTAAGTTAAAAGGATAAATTAAAAAAAAAATGGTTGAATCTTCATAATCAAAAAAAGATTTCAGTTGAATTAGAAAAAAATGTGTATGGTAAACAACAAGTAAATTTACAACAAAACAGTTCAATTGTAAACAAAACAGTTAAATTTTTTATCAAAATAGTTGAATTTTTAACATCCAGTTAAATTTTTAACCAAAAATGTTGCATTATTAACAGGATTGTTGGATTTTCAACGAAATAAGGGAAGTTGCAATTTCTACAAAATTGGATGAGTTTTTAAATTAAAAACATAAGTTTTCAAAAACAAAATGCTGAAAAAATTCTGTTGACTTTTCAACACTAAAATATGAATCTTAAATAACAAGAAACATTTCTACGATATAGTTTAATTTTCAACTAAACAGATAAATTCTGAACCAAACAGTTTTAGTTTAATTCAAGTAAGATAAAATGTTTACCAAAACGGATCAGTTTCGAAATTAAAAAGACAAATTTTTAAAAGAATTGTTTAATTTTCACCCAAAAAAGATTCCAGTCGACTTCTCAACACCAAAATATGAATTTTAAACCACAAGCAAATTTACAACAAAACAGTTAAATGTTCAACCAGTTTCATTTTTATTTAAGAAAGATTAAATTTCTACTAAGGCAGATGAATTTTCGACAAAATGTTGAGTTTTCAACAAAACAGTTAAACTTTAAACCAAAAAAGATGAATTTTTAACATGATTGATGAGTTTTCAAGTAAATCAGGAAAGATGCAATTTCTACTAAATTTGATGAATTTTTAAAATTGAAAAGACAAATTTTCAATAACAAGAAAATAGTTGAATTTTCATTTAAAAAAGATTTCAGTTGACATTTCAGTAACAAAATGTACATTCTAGTAGAAAAGAAAATTGGCTACGGAAATAGTTGAAATTTTAAATAAATAATAAATGTTGTAACTAAAAATATAATTTTCAGGGAGAAGCAACTGTTAAAAAAAAGAAATAGAAATAAAAGACAAATAAATTACTAACAAGGATACTATGTCAGGGTTACCGCAACATTTTATTTTTAAAATTCCCTAATTATATCTAAGTTATAAAAATTATTTGATTTTTCTAAGATTTTTTTCAAATCCCTGATTTTTTAACATTTTGATCCTAATGAGAAGGTATTGGTTTTATGTAAAATTTTACTTTGTTGGTTTTCATCAAATTTCCACGTTTTGAGATCCCCTGAGTCAGTAAAAATGATTTTATGAAGGTGTCTGTCTGTAGTCTGTATTCTGTAGGCACAATAACTTTTTAAAAAAATATCAGCTTGGATTCTGCTGTGACAAAGTTTTTTAAGGGCTAAAAATAAAGAACGAGTTCGTAAGCCAGCTATTTTCGATGAAAATTAAAAAAGTGAGCGCATTTTCCTAATTTTGGAAACCACATTTTTCAAGATTTAAAAATTCCATGTACATTTATTTATAGAACTCAGAAACTTAAACAGTTTATCCTCATGACTTTTTCCTATAAAAAGAAAATTATCAAAGTTATAGCATTTTCAAAATCCAAAAAAAAAAAATAATTAAAATGAACATTTTAAGCCAAAAAACGTATGACATGAAAAAAGTCAATTCAAGAAAAACGTTTATTTTTTAAAGTTCTAAAATATTATTTTAAAAACTTTTTCATATTTTTCGAAAAGTTGAAAATTCAAATTTGGATGGTACAAAAAATAATGAAAAATCCGAAAATACCATTTTTTTGTTAAACTATGCAAGGTACGAAAAAAATGAAGCAGCTGAAATTGGGCGCCCTGGAAAGATCTACAAATTTGTTATACATCACTTTTCGAAAAAAATGTTATTAAATTATTATATTTAATTAAATTTTTGGGAAAAGGACGAAAAAAAGAGGATTAATTATTCTTTTAAAATCTAGTAGGTTATTTTATGACATGTTAGGATAAATTAAAAATCTTTTTCCACTTTCTCTTAAAATTGATATTTCAAAATAAAAAGCATTTGAAATTTTCTTATTAATTTGCAGAAAATTTTATTATTAGTTTTAATGATTTTCAAAATTCTAAAAAAGCTTTTAAATTTGTTTTCGAAATCTTCGAGAAATCTATATTTGGTTCAATTGTTTTTCCAAACTTCTCGTGATTTAAATTATTTTGGTATGTTTGAAATTTTCAAAACTTCTAAATATCGTTTTAAAAACAAATGAGTTTATCTAATATTTTTACAAGCCTAAAAAATGAAAAAATGGTCTCAAAATCTCACAGATTTTTTTTCGGTATCGATAATTTTAATTGTTAACATGAATTTTTTATATAGGAAAAGTAGCAATAGCGCGTTATGCGCGTGTTCTTATTTTTTAGAAATTTCAACTAAATATATTTACACCCATGGCTCTACCTATTGAAAATTAGTTCCTGTAAATGAAAATTAACCTACACAATCTTTGGTTAATACTTTTTTTTACTTTAGAAATTTCAGTATTTATATTTTTTAAATTATGAAAAAATGCTTTCTTGTTCCGCTGGGATACGAACCTAGATCTTTCAGATTCCCGATGATTTAAGCACAAGAAAAATTTTATTGATTTAATTTATTTATTAATGTATTAGATTCAAGTAGAAAGCAAAAATGAATTAACATTGAACATAATTACGACATTTATCTAGTCAAAAACCTTATTAAAAAAAATAAACGTAATTCTCTTTGAAAAAAATTAAATCTTACAAATATCTCTATAGCATAGTGGATAAGAGCATCAGAACGACAATCTGACAGACCTACTTTCGGATCCCAGCGAAGCAAGAAATAATTTTATTTGCGATTTTGAAAAATAAATATAAAAAAACTGATTTCGGACCAGTAGACAGGAAGAAATTGTAATAAAATTATTCAATACATTTTATATGGTCAAAATCATATCATCAAAGAATATAAAATATTGGAAAAGATCTACAGATTTACCCTTAATCACTTTTTGATAGAACGCGTAGTTTTTGTTTCAATTGTAAAAAATAACATTTAAAATTATCAAAATTACATTTTTCAAAAAACGACATAAGATGAGAAAAAAAAATTAACAGAATAAAGTTTTTCACCCCAAAAAAGATCTATAAATTTGTTATTAATGATTTTTAGATAAAACGAGTAGATTTTCTTTCAATTGTAAAAAATAAGTTGAAAAATTAAAAATAAAAAAATTTTGAACAAACGACACAAGAGGCAAACAAAATTAAAAGACAAAGCTTGCTTACCCAAAAAATATCTACAAGTTTGTTATAAACTCTGGTCATAAAATACATTAAAAGTAAAACAATCAACTTTTTGGAAAATGGACGCAAGATACAATAATATTTTATTTAACCAAAATTTTCACCTAAATTACATCTACATTGAATGTGAACAAAATTAATTGATGGAAAAAAGACACAAGTTGCAGTAAAATGTTTATTTATCATTTTTATTTTGATAGAAAGCCAAGACTAAAACTTAACGCAAAATAAGAAACAAATATTAAAGTAATCAATAAAAAGGCGATTAGTTTAAAAAATACTCCAAAAATGTGGAAGAAAACGTTTAGATTTCACAAAATGTTAAGAAAAATTCAAGTCTGTTCAAAAGATATTTAAAAATTGTGGACTTTTGGATGATAAATACAAATAGATTATAAAAAAAAACAATAAGTCACAATTTAACTACTTTTAGATACTTGAAAGTAGTTCTTAATTAGGAAATATACTTCCAGTAACGCAGAAAGGACCTTATTTATTATACAACTTTATCAAGCTACAATATTGTTTATTTAAATAAAATTTATATCAAAAAAATATTCATTTGTAATCAGCCTTCGTTAATACTTTATTAACGAACAATAATTGTTCATTTTATAACAAAATATACAACCTTAATACCTGTCAATATACAAATGTAGTTTTTTTCCGAAGTCGACTGTTGATAAATTTTTCGTTTTTTCCAGTAAAATTATTTATAAAAAATAATTGTACTTATTGTCTTTGCAATTCGATTTCGTAAACAACAAAATCATTTTATTGATAGGTATTCAAATTGTGAATTTGTTTACGACAAAGCTAATAAAATAAACAAGTATTATTAATAATTAATAAATAATTTGAAATTAATTCCACTGCAAAAACGAAATTTTCTGGCTGAAAATGGACGAAAAGTTGTATTTGTTTATCGAATTCATTTAAACAATTAAATATTGTTATCGAATATTAAAGAATCGTACGTATTATTTATTTTCATGCATTTTTTAAAGAAATTAAGTTCCTGGAGCAGGAAATAGCTAAGATACGCATTTGTTTATTTCATTTGTTTATAACACTAAGAGCTGATTTAGACTTTAAATAAGATAGCAATTAATTTACGTTTTTACGTACACTCAGGACCAAGAAATAAAAATAAGTTCTCCAAGCAATTGTTTGATGTATCAGTGAATTAAACATTATTTTATTTTTAAATAATTTAAGATTAATTAGTCTGAAAGATGTTATTAACATTTCATATGTTAATGTACAAACTTTTACATTTCTGATGAATACAAATTTCGATGTTTAAACGATTGTTTTTACAAATAATTTTTGATGAACAAGAAAAATCTGCCTCCGGCCGGATTTGAACCGGGAACACCACTATCCATGAGTAGAACATTTGTGTAAACGATTATAGGTGCTCTACAAGAACCTCCCTCTTCATACAACAAACCTTAAGAAAGTATTTCAAACACACTTTAAATATTTTTATCGTCGTATCTTTTATGAATGGAATGAAACGAAATTGCAAATAGATATATAAAATTTTTAAATTTATTTACTTATTTTAAAAAATTAATTGTATACCATAAAAGATGGATTTCTAAGTAAAGACTTGAATTTTCAACACAATTATTAAATTTCAAAAAATAAAAATTGAATTTTTAACCTAAAAATGATGAATGAATTTTTAATGGATTCAGACGAGGAAGTGACGAAAAGTCACAAGAAAAAGGGTCAATATACTCGTAGAAAAACGATGGGTTGGGAGAGATTGAGGGCGGATAGTTTTGTCTCCATCGAACCTTTTATAAATTGGAAGAGGAATAGGGCAGAAAGAGGAAATAGCAAAGAAACGAAAGAAATACGATCCATACTAAAAACATCGAAAATGATCAGTACACCACCGGTAAAAGATCAAAATAGAGAGGAGGAGAAGGACGACGGGGAAGAAGAGGACAGCATTGAACATGAAGAGATAGTTGACGTTGAAAAGTTAAAGGTAGAACAAATGCGTAAAATGATAATAGCGGTAATACAGATGAGTGAAGGAAGAGAGTTGCGAAAATGGAAAGAGGTTAGGAAAATTTTGAAAAAAAGGATGAATACTTTAGAACAAAAGTTAGAAAAACAGGATGACCATAATAAAAAGGTAGAACACTTGGAAAGTAGGATAATGAATATCGAAAAATCAAAACGGGAGGTTGGAGTGCAGGAGAGTCTGAGTAATGAAAGATAAAGGATTAGGGAAATAGAAAGAAGAAGTAGAGAAAGATATGAAGAAGATGACGTAACTAGAAAAGAAATATTTAAGGTGTTCGGAATAATGAAAGATGAAATGGCACCTGTTATAGATGAGATTCCAACTGAAATATGGAAATATGGAGAGAAGGAATTAAAGGAATGGGCATGGATAATGTGTCATAGGGTATAGAGAGGTTAGGGGTGGCCAGGGTTATGGAAAGAAAGTATATTGGTACCCAAAGTGAAGAAAAGTAAAGGAGAGAAAGTTAAATATTACAGGTACGTGACGCTGATGGCATATTATATAAAATATATGTAATTGTTTTGTCGGAAATTAAAAGGGAGAAAGGGACAATGATAGCAATATTAGTGGACTTGAAGGTGATGGAATTTAAATGTAGAAAAGACAAAGATAATGAGGTTTAGAAAAGGGAGGGCGAAAAAAGAAAGAATGGACTGGAAGATGGTGTGGCCGGTATTCGGTTATGGAACGGAGATATGGGAATGAAAGAAAAGGAAAGAGATAGATATTTTACAAAAAGAGGTACATAAGGTGAACACTAGGGGTAGACTGCAGGATACCGAGATACATGGTGAGAGACGAAGCGCAAACAGATAAGAACTTGCAAGATGGATAGAAGAAAGGAGGGAGTTTTTTAGTGAAAGGGATATAAAAGTAAGAAATGAAGTAAGCTATAAAGAATTGGAGAAAAGGAACAGAGAAAGACAATTAATAGAAAGATGGGGAATGAATGAGGAATCAAAATATAATAAATGGTATAAGGTGATAAACAGGGAAGGAGTACCAAAGTATTTAGAGAAGGGATGGGGTGAGAGAAGATTGACTAGAACAGCAAGATTTAAATTGGGAAACGAGGTAAGAGAGGGGATGTATTGGGGAAAGGAAGAGAAAGAAAGTGCACAATATGTGAATGTGAGGAGGAAACATGGGAGCATGTATGGGAAGGATTTAGGAGAGGAATGGACGATAAGGGAAGCTGGCAAGAGAACGTGGTGAAGAAGCTAGGAGAGGGTGAATTGGAGGAAATGTCGATGAAGGGTCTGGAGGGAGCTAGAGAGGAGAATAAGAAAGAATGAAAGTAGAAAAATGGCAAAATGAGAATGAGATAGAAGAGAAGTGAAAAAGAAGGGAAAAGAAAACGGCAGTCGCTTAGATTAGAACCGTAAAAATTTGTGAGTAGTTATGATTATGTTGAAGTATGAGTAGATTAAGATGCGCTCGGCTCTCACTTGTTTGCTCTTTCGCTTCGATCGCTCGCTCACTCTTCCGACAGTAAAATTGCACCAGATTAATGTAGAATTAAGGAGATATAAGAATTGATGTAAGTAGTTTTAAATATTTTTAATATTCTTAATAGTAATAATAAAAAATATAAAGTTTGCAGATAGTCATATAAAAAACGAAGGTCATATAAACCCTCAGGGGACACATTATGGATAAAGAAGAAATATCAAGCAAAGTTTCTACGAAATAGTTTAATTAAAAAAAATATAAAGTTTAATTTTGAACAAAACAGTGGAATTTTCAACGAAACATTTGAATTTTCTACGAAACAGTTGAATTGTCAACCAGTTTTATTTTCATTTCCGAAAGATAAAGTTTTTACTGAATAACATGATTTTTTTAAATTAAAAAGACAAATTTTTATCGAAATAGTTAAATTTTTAACAATAAAATTGAATTGTCAACTAGTTTTATTTTTAATCGAGAAGGCTAAAATTTCTACTAAAAGAGATGAATTATTAACAAAACTGTTTCATTTTTATCTAAGAAAGATAAAATTTCGACTAAAACAGATGACTTCTCAAAAAAAATTTTTAATTTTTAACCGAACCAGGAAAGACAAATTTTCAACAAAATGGTTATTTTTAAGATCCTAAAGCATCTTTTAAACAACAAATAATTTCAATTTTTTTTAAAATTCTACAGTGGTTTAACCCCTCGAGAAAAGTGTTGAATTTTCAACGGAGCCAAGAAAGATACAATTTCTACTAAATTAGATGCATTTTTAAATTGAAAAGACAAATTTTCAATCAAAACAAAATGTTTGAATTTTCATTTAGGAAAGCTTTCAATTGACTTTTCAGCACCAAAATGTGAATTTTAGTTAAAAAGAACATTTGATACGAAAATCGTATGATTAAAAAAAAAGAATAAATTTTATAACTAAAAATATCTTTAGGAAGAAGCAACTGTACAAAACAGAAAACGAAATACAAGACAAATAAATGATTAACAAAATAATGTATCTGGGTTACCAAAATATTTCAATTTCAAAATTCTCTAATTGTCTCTAAGTTATAAAAATTCCCTAAACTTATCGAGATTTTTTTTCTAAAACCCAGACTTTTCCCTGCTAAATGAAATTCCCTCACATTTTTTAAATTGTATTTCATCTGTGAAAAAAATATCCCACTGCTTTTCTCCGCTAGGAATTGAACCCAGGCCAACCGATTGCCGGTCGGGTGCTCTGAGATCGGTAGGGTAGAATTGTTTTTTCACATAATATGATTACTATCTTTATCTTATCGGTCATTACCACCGTCAAAAATAAAATAAAAATTTTTAATTGAAAATAAAAATAAGAAAATAAAAGTAAAACGATACATGGTACACAAAAAATTAAAAGACAAAAGTTTTTCCTAAAAAAAGATCAACAAATTTGGTTACAAGTATTAGCTGCATTAGCTGCACTTTGGGAAGCGATTTTCTGCTGTTTTCTTTTTCCCCGACTTAAAGTATTATATAAAGGCATAACGAAAAAATTCTTTTAAAATTTTATAAGAAATAAATTCTATTCCATAAAAAAATTGTCACTTTAAGCTATAATTTGAAAGTCGTTTTTATCTTTGTAAATAGGCACCCTGCTACAACTGCGCCGTGCGCACGTTTATTCAAATGATCTTAATAGTGAAAAGAAATGGTTTTCGCACCTGATAAAATTAGCCTTACCTGAAAAAAATTTCTATTGTAAAATGTATATTCTACAATTAATTTTTTTTTTTAATGAATAATGTTTATATATAATTGCAAAATAATATTTAGAAACTATTATGTAATTTTCTACCTGCCTTTAGAATGTTAATATTTTGTTATTTAATAGTATTTTTTATCATTTCTAAAAATATGGAATTAAAATTTCTAAAAATTTTAACTATATTTTAATACAATTCAGTTTTTCTAAAATTGTTACATTCGTTCAAAATTAACTTTTTTTAATACTTTTATTAAAATGATGCAAATTGTTTTTCGACATGTTTTGAAATTTTCAAAATGATTAATTTCTCATTTTTAATCTAGTACGTTCTTTTATGAAATTTTATGATAAGTTTAAAAACGTTTTTAATTTTCTCTTAGAATTGATTTTTCAAAATAAAAGCATTTGAAATTTTCTTCTTTATCTGAAGAAAATTTTGTTATTGTTTTGAATGCTTTTCAAAATTCTGAAACAAATTTGAAATTTGTTTTCGAAATTTTCAAAACACTTACATATTGTTGAATTGTTTTTCCAATCTTCTTATGATTTAAATAATTTAGTAATATCTAAAATATCCAAAACTTCTAAATATCTTTTGACAAACAATTCAGATCTTCTAATATTTTTACAATACTACAAAATTTAAAAAAATGGTCTGAAAATCTTACAGTTTTTTTTACATGTTTATCAATTTTTAAAATAAAAAATTAATCTTTTGAAAACATCAAATAAAATAATAATCGTTAAAAATTTTTTCAGAAACCTTATTGTCGATACCGGTCATTTTATTTGTAAAGATCAATTTTTTATATAGGAAAACTAGCAATAGGGCATGATGCGCGCTATTTTATTTATTTTTTTTTTTAGAATTTTGAACAAAATATAATTAGTTTCTTGAATGAGGAATAATCATACAGAATTCCTGGTTTTTGAAATTAAAATTTAAATACTTGGTTGAAAGTTAAACGATTTTGTTGGACAATCTCTTTTTCTGTGAAAATTCCCAATTTCAATTAAAAATTTACTTCTGCTCAGAAAATGAGCTATTTAGACGAAAATTCGTTTTTTGTTTGGCTAAAAATAAATTTTCTTTACTAAAAAATTAACTATTATATTTAAAACTTTAAATACTTCATGGGAATTTTATTTGAAAATTAATTTTTATAAACGGTTAATGTAACTATTTCAGTTCAATATATTTCCATATTAATTAAAAAATTATCTCTTCAGTTAAAGATTTATGCAACAAATGAAAATTCAACTATTTCATTTTTGGTTTTAAAACTAATTTTTTAGCCCAAAATTCAACAATTTAATTGAAAAGTAACATGTGTTAGTTAAAAAATTGTATTTTTAATTAAATGGTTACATTTTCAACAAAGAGATGGATTTTGAACTGAAATTATTAATTTTTAACAAAACCAAAAAAAAGTTTAAACCGAGCACTTGCAATTTTAATTTAAAAAAATTAAATTTCTACCAGAAGGCACAAATTTTCATAATAAGAAGAACTTTAAAAAATATATATTAAATTTCTTTGAAGATTTTTTCGCAAAAATATTTGAAAAATTCCATTGAATTTTTGCAGGATTTCACAAAATTAAAAAAATTTCAGTCAGTTTAAAAAATATTTTGAACATTTTGACGTTTAAAAATATTGGTGCACTATATTTATCAAAAATTTTAAAAATAAAAAAAAAATTCTTTAAAATATTCTAGAATCTTTTTGACTAATTTGGAAACCTTTTAAAGTATTTAGAAATCTTCTTATAATAAATATTCTGCTAAAATAAGAAATTAGAAATTTTCCACGAAATCCTAAAGTGCTTTTTTCAATCTCTTGATACCCTTCAAAATTCTTCAGAAAGTTCTAATTTTTTTTTTAATATCTTCCAAAATTTTTTTATGTTGCAAAATTGCCAAACGTTGCTTTAAAATCTTTTACAGTTTTTTTTTTCGAAATTTAAGAAAATCATTTGAAATATTTTAAAATCATTTGAAATATTTTAAAATATGTCCTCTACATTATTTTTTTTTTAAACAAAAAGTCAGTGTAAATTTACCCTCGAATCTTAAGGAATTAAAAATAATTTAATCTTTTAAAGTTCCTCAAAAAACTTAAATTTCTTTTTAAAATCTACATTCTGTTTGAATTTTTGTGAAATCTTCTTGAAAATTCCATATAACTTTTAAAATAATAATTCAAAGTTTTCATCAAATTTGTTTAAATCCTTCAAAAATTAGGGAAATTTGTTTGAAAATCTTATAGATTTTTTGACATATTTTGAACTCTTTAGAGTTTGAAATGTATAATTTCAAATTAAATCTAAATAATTAGGAATTTGTCCGAACTATTATTATGGATACGGGTAATTCTTTGTATAAGTCAGAAAGTTGAACTTCGCAGAATTCTGAAAACTTAAAAAAAATTCAAATTGTACTTCACCTTCCAGAATTCGCTGACCTAATACCAAGCTGAATTTATAATTTGATGATTTATTATTTAAGATTTATAATTTTTGAAATATCTTTCAGAACATAACATCACTTTTTGATTATATAGGATAGAAAGATGGACAAAAAGTTTGTTGTTGCAATGTACACTTGTTTTTTTTGCCTATTAATCATTTTTACAAATGTATGCCTAATTGAAGTGACTTTGGATTTTCCAAATATTTCATATTCATATTCAAAAACAGTTTAATGAATAACTTTGTACCTCATGCATATCATTAAAGCAGTTCCTTGAAGAGTATAAGTAGTCGAGTAATAAAGGCAAATTTATCAGTCAAGCAGAAATCATTTCAACGGGTTTTAATTTTTATATTTTCGAAGATTTGTTTGGAGGTCTTTTCAACACCAGAGGAAATGGAGGCGGAAGAGGTTTATTTCCAAAAGGAAGAGAGAAACGCCTTATTCTAATACCAGGATTTGGAAATGGGCTTCTAGGTCAAGCGGATCGGAGAGTTAGTAAGTCTAGGATTGAGTCCCAAACTGACTAAGACTCGTCGCTTAGACGGGAAAGGACACAATGAGGACCTAGACATGGCTTTGGAAAAGGACACGATTATGCTATCTAAATCTGAGTCAGCCATAAATATACCGCGAATTTAAATCAGCGTATAAACGCTGCTGAATCACCGAAATTTATTTTATTACTGAAATTTCCCTGATTTCATTTCATTTCATTTCATTTTCACAGATATAGGCCTAGAAGCTAAATATATTAAATGATCATTCATAAATTACTAATCATTTCAATTTATTTATAAATTGTCTCATAAAAATGAAATTATAGATATAACATATATTGCAAATTCAACAGTTTTGTTAAAAATTTGTATTTTCAACTTAAAAATTCAACAATTTTATTGAATTTTTTTTCATCACAGAACATTTTTTTAAATTGAAAATTCATATAGTTCTCTAGATATTTTGCCTTCTTAATTGAAGATGCAACCTCCAGAATAAAAAAATTATTTTCTGTTAACAATGATCTTTGTTTGTTGAAAATTCAACTGCTTCGTTAAAAAGTAGAATTTTCTTCTCGGAAATCCAACAATTTGACTCAAATGCTTGCTCGAAAATTAATCTAATTTAGTTTATGAATTAATTATTTTTATTAGGTTCGTTTTTTTTATAAATCCGAAAGTTTTCTAATTAAATTAAAATATTTTTTGTTGCAATATCAACTATTACGTTTTCCTTTAAAAACTTATCTGTTCAGGCTAAAAATTCCACTACTTGTTTAAAAGTTTAACTATATTCTCAATTTTTCTTTTGTTGAATATATAATTGATTGATTCAAAATGAACTTTTTTGATGAAAATTTATATTCTCTGATTAAAAATTTAAATGTGTTGTAGAAAATTCTCTAATATATTGAAAATTAATTCCCGTAAATGAAAATTAACCTACACCATCTCTGGCTAATAATTGATTTTTGTTATTTTAGAAATTCCACTATTTATATTTTCGATGTATAGGTTTTTGACCAGGTAAATTTCGTTCATAATTTTGATGTTAATTCACTTTCGTCTACTGGTCTAAAATCAATATTTTTTTAATATTGATTTTGTCAAATTCTGTAAAAAATTCTCCCTTGTTCCGCTGGGAACTAGAAAGTATAGTTCTTGCACCAACACTACCGGATGGTCCTCACAACTGTACCAGTATAGGAGTAACAGCTATACAAATATTCCTAAACGCCATATTGATCCACGCAGGATACAAGTTAGTTGACGTGACAATACGTGATATAAAAATTCGGTCGACAGTCATGGTGCTATAAACGAATAATATACGCGCACACACACGCGGAAAAAACATTCTTGAGGCAAACGAGTGAATCGAAAATATATTAAACTCAAAGAAAGTGTCTGATTAGATTAGGTAAAACGTTTAGTTAGAAGAGTTAAACATTTAGTTACTTTATGTAAATTGTTCTCGTAAATCAGAAATTTGGACAAAATTGCTAAGTTCGAGTGTTTATTGCTTTTGACAGATTATATATAATTTTATTATCTTCGAATTAGAAAAAAATTCAGTTTTTATAAAAATAAATGAACTTACAGTAGCCAATCTTTCGTCTGATATCGCGAAAAGGAATTTCCCTGAAATCCGTATAATGCATTTGGAGGTCAATTTTATTGTTTTTATCACGACGTTGAAGTTTGCCACAGATATGGATTTCAAAGTTGTTTAATTAATATAAAAAAAACTAAGAGTCACATCGAAAAATAAAAACACCTCTCGATTCGTCTCGGCAAAATCTCGATGTGCATTTTTTGTTTTTTTGTTTAAACAATTTTTTAAACAATTACGCTATTTGTTATTTTTCTGCAATTGTTATAAACA
>NC_046664.1:12650193-12664563 GCF_010883055.1 Belonocnema kinseyi | reverse complement strand
CCAATGCATTCCTCTCGAAAAAATCTAGATGTGCATTTTTTGTTTTTTCGTAAACGCATTTTTTAAACAATTAGAGCATTTGTTGTTCAGCGCTGTGTTGCTTCGTGCCTGTAAATAAGGATTTCAAAGTTGAGTAATTAATATAAAAAAAACTAAGAGTCACATCGAAAACGTAAAAACACCTCTTAATTCGTCTCGGAAAAATCTCGATGTGCATTTTTTGTTTTTTTGTTTAAACAATTTTTTAAACATTTACACTGTTTGTTATTTTTCTGCAATTGTTATAAACAAAGTATGCATCGGATCGAGAAACAAAGTACACCGATGCATTCCTCTCGAAAAAATCTAGATGTGCATTTTTTTGTTTTTTCGTAAACCCATTTTTTAAACAATTAGAGCATTTGTTGTTCAGCGCTGTGTTGCTGCGTGCCAACTTTGAAATCCATATCTACAGGCACGAAGCAACACAGCGCTGAGCAACAAATGCTCTAATTGTTTAAAAAATGCTTTTACGAAAAAACAAAAAAATGCACGTCTAGATTTTTTCGAGAGGAATGCATTGGTGCACTTTGTTTCTCGATCCGATGCATACTTTGTTTATAACAATTGCAGAAAAATAACAAATAGCGTAAATGTTTAAAAAATTGTTTAAACAAAAAAAACAAAAAATGCGCATCGAGATTTTTCCGAGACGAATTGAGAGGTGTTTTTACTTTTTCGATGTGACTCTTAGTTTTTTTTATATTAATTACACAACTTTGAAATCCATATCTGTGGCAAACTTCAACGTCGTTTTTTATCGCGTTTCTTGATATTTCAATATAATTATCGCCTACAATCGAAGCAAATGTAAATTATTATTACCGAATCATAAACTTCATTTAATATTAACATTCGCGCACATTTTAAGTGGTAAAAAGCGTTTAATTGTCCAAAGTAAATCTGAACTGTCACTGCTCCCGATTAGACCATCGCCATTTTATTTCGCAGCTCCCATAATAGACCGGCGCTCTTCCGATAATTCCATCAGACACCTATTCTTAAAATCCCTATTATAGCTATACTTATCAGGGGTTTGACTATACGATATCCCTGGTATATGGAAAATGGTCAAGAATATTCTTTTTCGCTCATCCAGGGATCTTTCTAAATTCCCTCGTTCGTTTTCAGCTAAATTTTTAGCTATAATAAGGAATAATATCCCTGTCACAGCTCAATTTTTTTTACCGTGCACCCATTCGCGAAACGCTGCACTGTTGAAAATGTTTCGAGTTCTACCACACATCTACCAGAATTCTACAATACAAGCGTAACGTAAAATTGCAACCATGGTATTGGAATGACGAAATTTCAATCTATGTATTGTAAGTGTTGTAAATCGTGAAGTCATCGCCCAGCATTCCAATACATGTATTAGAGCGTTTGTAAGACGAAAATTGTGCACAAGGAAATTACCAAAATCCAAAATTACTTGAAATGGTGAATCCACGAACAGAGTGCACCTGGTCGAGAACCAGGTAGTTTAATACGTATTCCACGAGAACTTTAAAAAAATGTAAATTTTATGAATAATAAAAGCAGTCGCACCCCAGGGATCTTAGCACGTATTCTACGAGATTTTTTCAAAATTTAAATTTTTTTAACAGCCAAAATAACTAAAAATTGTGAGACGACGATCCAGGTGCACTAGGTCGATAATCACGTAGTTTAATACGTATGCGACGAGAACTTTTAAAAAATGTATATTTTGTGAATAATTAAAACAGTTACAAATCGTTAGTCGACGACCCGTCTGCACCATGTCGTGCCCCAGGTATCTTAGCACGTGTTCTAGGAGAACTCTTTCAGAATTCAGATTGTTCAAACAGCCAAAATTACTAAAAATTCTGAGTCGACGATCCGGGTACATCAGATTGAGCACCGGGTAGTACAATACATATTCTACGAGAACTTTAAAACAATTTAAGGTTTTAGAATGTTGAAAAAAAATTCAAATGGTTAGTCGACGACTAGAATACGTGCTATGCTACATGCGGAGCGACCTGGTTCACCCGGGTTGCCGACTCACCATTTGGAATTGTTTTCATTATTCACAAGATTTAAATTTTGAAAAAGTTCTCGTAGAAGACGTACCAAGATACCCAGGGCGCGACCTGGTGCACTCGGGTCGTCGAATCAACTTTCGAAGTGTTTTATTATTGACGAAATTTCAATTATTTTATATTTCTCGTAGAAAACGTTTTAAACTACCTTGTGTTCAACCTGGAGCACCCGGATCATCGACTCATAATTTTTAGTAATTTTAGGTGTTGAAAAAATTTAAATTTTGAAAAAGTTCTCGTAGAAGACGTACTAAGATACCCAGGGCGCGACCTGGTGCACTCGGGTCGTCGAATCAACTTTCGAAGTGTTTTATTATTGACGAAATTTCAATTATTTTATATTTCTCGTAGAAAACGTTTTAAACTACCTTCTGTTCGACCAGGAGCACCCGGATCGTCGACATATAATTTATAGTAATTTTGGCTATTGAAAAAATCTAAATTTTGAAAAAGTTCTTGTAGAAGACGTACTTAGATACCCGGGGCGCGACCTGGTGCACCCGGGTCGTCGAATCAACATTTCGAACTGTTTTCATTATTCACGAAATTTCAATTTTTTCATAGTTCTCGTAGAAAACGTTTTAAACTACCTTGTTTTCGACCTGGAACACCCGGATCATCGACACACAATTTTTAGTAATTTAGGCTGTTGAAATAATATAAATTTTGAAAAAGATCTTATAGAATACGTACTTAGATATCTGGGGCGCGACCTGGTGCACCCGAGTCGTCGATTCAACATTTCGAATTGTTTTCATTATTGATGAAATTTCAATTTTTTAAAAAGTTTTTGTAGAAAACGTTTTAAACTACCTTGTGTTCTAACTGAAGCACCCGGATCGTCGACATATAATTTATAGTAATTTTGGCTGTTAAAACAATCTAAAGTTTGAAAAAGTTCTCGTAGAATACGTACTAATATACCTGTGGCGCGACCTGGTGCACCCGGGTCGTCGAATCCACATTTCGAATTGTTTTCATTATTTACGAAATTTTAATTTTTTTAAAGTTTTCGTAGAATACGTATTATAATACCTGGTGCTCGATCTGGTACACCCGGATGGTCGGCTCAAAATTTTTAGTAATTTTTTTCTGTTAGAACAATCTAAATTTTGAAAATATCCTTGTAGAATACGTGCTAAGCTACCTAGTGCACGACTAGATTCGCCCGGATCGTCGACAGAAATTTGTTTGTCAGGAACAAGTGTTCTCAGAAATGATTTACATTTATTGTTTTAATTTTTCTCTTCAACAGGCGTCGAGATATCCACCTACTAGACTTGTATTATAAAATTCCAAAGCATGTAAGGTAGCATACCAATGATTTTTAACAGTGTGTGTTTCTGGTACAGAAGGTCTAAAAACGTCAAAATTTGAGAAAAAAGATACGATACAAAGAAGCTTTAAAAAAAAACTCCTCGATCAAAAGCGCTTTCCTTCCATTTTAAGGTTAGAGTCGCACGTAAATGCGATGCAGTGTATTGGTCCCGCGATAAATCAGTAAAGTTGTCTCACCGATACCGCATGGGTTCAGACAATATATACGCGTACTTCGCTGAACTATACTTGTGTGTAGTTCGAGCGGCAATACTTGTTGAAAAATTACATCTTGAAAGTATAAGGAAAGACATTGAAATAGAACTTCTGGAGTTCTGAAAAAAATTCTCTCTCTATAGCTTAGTGGATAAAAGCCTCAGACCGGTAAAAGAGCTAAGGGGGAAAGTAGAAGGACTGCGCAGGGAGGTGCTGTCGGTAAGGAATAAAAAAGAGGATAAAATTAGGCAGATGGAAGAATAGATTAGGGTGTGGATGTGAAGGTGAAAAAAGGCTTGAGAAGGTGGAAGGGAGGGCGGAAATAGAAGTAGTTGACAGAGGGTAGGTCGAGAAACAAGGTCTTTGGGAGAGGGTGGAGTTGAGGATGGAGCGAAGAGAGAAGGCAGATATGAGAAATAATGTTGTTGTAAGAGAATTGGAGCTAAAGAGCGGGGAAAAAAGAAGGGGGTGGAAGCACTGGTACAGAGCATAGGATGGGTTAAAGGCAAGGTTGGGGAAGTTAGGATGGAGGGAGGAAGATAGAATAAAGTGGCGATGTCGGATTGGTGCGCTGGGAAGAAAAATTGGGGGTAATGCGTAGCAAAAGTAGGATTAAGAACAAGAATGCTTTCATTCATCAAGATTTGACGACAAAGGAAAGGGATGTGCAGAGAATGCTAAACAGGGCTGCGAAAGAGAGGAGTGAAGAAAGATTGGCGACGGTAGGGTATCGCAACATAAAATTAGATGAGATAATGTGTGTATGGGACGAGAATAAGGATGTGTTGAAGGAAGTACAGGGAAATTTGTTTCGTGGAAAGTAGTGGGATGGGAGTAAAGCAGGATGGAGAAATGTTAAAGGTGCTGAATTGGAATGTGGCAGGGATAAAGAAGAAAGATGAGTATCTCTGGATGTATATTCAGCAATTTAATGTGGTTCAACTGGTTGAGACGTGGGTAGAAAGAAAGGAATGGGAAAGCGAAGAGCCAAAGTTGCCAAGCGGGTATAGGTGGAAGCTGCAGAAGTCGGTAATAGTAAAGATAAAAGGAAGGGCTAGTAAGAGATTTAAAATAAAGGATAGGGATGGATTAGAGGAAGAAGTTCACGGAATAGGAAAGGGGGAGGGCGTTTAAATAAGGCTAGTACGGGTAGAAGGGGTAACGTATGCGTTTATGACTCTGTACAATAAGGATGGTATGGAAAGCGTTAAAGAAAGGGAGGAAGACTTGCTAGGAGAGAGAGAGAGAGGAACAGAGAGAGATGAGGGTATGGAGGTACTGGGGGAAGACTTTATTACGAGAATTGGGGTGTGAGGGGGACTGTACCGGGAATCACAGAGCTTCGAAAGGAAATCAAAGGATTAGATAATAAACAAAGAAGGGGAGATTCTAAGAAACTGGATAACGGATAGAGGCTGGGCGGTGATGGATGGTATGTTATCAGGGGAGGAAGAGGGAGAATACACATATGTGAGTAAGATGGGGTTATTAATTATAGACTATGTGATTATGAATGTGCAAGGGTGGGAGGGATAGAGAAATTCGCAGAAAGGGTGGGTGCAATCTGACCATCGGTCATGAAGTTTGTGGATAAAGGGAGACGGCGGTAGGCAAGGTGGGGAAGAAGGGTCGTTAGGGCAGAGGGCGTCATGGACGAGAGAAGCTATAGAGAAGTATCACGAGCGGTTGGGAAATGTAAGCTGTGAGGGGATGCAAAAGTAGTGCACTGGTTAAAGGAGTGTGAAGAGGTGGAAAGGAATGGGATAAGCATGATCGTATTGTTGCAAGAAAGAGGGGACAAAAGGGCAGTAAACTGGATGAAGGTGGTATTGGGTAAGATGGATAAGAAGAGAAGGAAGGAGGAAGAAGAATGAAGAACGAAAGATTGTAAATAGGAGAGGAAGTAGGTGTAAGCAAACTGTAAATATTGTAAATAGCAGATAAGTATTATGTGTTAGCCTCGGAGGCAGCGGTTGGCAATGCGAGGCAAAGCGAGAACGTAGGGACATGTGTGAGGGGAGAGGCGAAGCGAGGAAGGCAAGGCGATAAGATCGAGCGGTCTTAGATGTCCTAGTTGAATATTCATCGAAGAAAGATTTCTTTTGAGTTTTCAACATCTAAATATGTATTTTAAGGAAAAACTTATTGTTATAGAAAATAGTAGGATTTTCAATATATGAGTGGAATTTTCAACAAAACGGTTGAATTTTCAATAATAAAGGATGAATTTTTAACAGGGTTGTTTGATTTTCCAACAAACTATGAAAGATAGAATTTCTACTAACATAAAACAGATAAATTGTGTTAAAGAAAAAGATAAAATTTCAAAAAAATAGGTAAATTTTCATCCAAGAAAGATTTGAGTTGATTTTTCAACAACAAAAAATATTAATTTTAAATAACACGTAAATTTTCCACTTTAAACAAAAAAGAAAATCTTCTACGAAATAGTTAAATTTTTATCAAAACAGTTTAATTTTAGGAAAAAAATTATATTGTCAACTTGCTTCATTTTCATTCAAGAAAAATAAAATTTCTGCTCAAACAGATGACTTCTCAACAAGATTGTTGCGTTTTCAACCTAGTCAGGAAAGGTGCAATTTCTACGAAATTAGATGAATTAACAAAAAATAGACAGATCTAAAAAAAGTTGAATTTTCATCCAAAAAAGATTTCAATTGAGTTTCAATATAATGTCTGCGGAAATAGGTGAATTTATAAATCCAAAGAAAATATTTTTAAAAAAGTGGAATCTTCATCCAAAAAAGATTTCAGTTGAATTTGAAAAAAAATGTATTTAAAACAACAGAAAATTTTCTGCGTAGTATTCAAATTTTCAAAAAAACAGATAAGTTTTTAACCAAATATTTGAATTTGTATCAACCAGTTAAATTTTCAACCAAAAAGGTTGAATTTTTAACAAGATTTTTAAATTTTCAACGAAACCAGGAAAGATGCAATTTCTACAGAACTAGATGAATTTTTTGATTAAAAAGACAAATTTTCAACATAAAAAATAGTAGAATGTTTACCAACAAAAAAAATTCAGTTGACTTTTCAAAACTAAAATTTAACACCAAAATATGGATATAAATCAAAATTTTAGCCAAAAAGGATGACTTTTAAACAAAAGTGTTGAATTTTCAGCAAAATAAAATAAGATGTCGATTCTACTAGATTCGATGAATTTTTTAATTAAAAAGTCAAATTTTTAATAATAACTAAATAGTTGAGTATTCATTTAGGAAAGATTTCAGTTGACTTTTCAGCACCAGAATATGAGTTTTCTTAAAAAATAAAATTTCCCTCGAAAGTGGTTGAATTATTCAATAAAGAACAATTTCATAACTGAAAATATTATCTTCAGGTATCAGGGTTACCAAAATATTTTATTTTTTTAATTCTCTAATTATCTCTAAGTTTAAAAAATTCCTTGACTTTACTAAGATTTTTTTGTAAATACCTGACTTTTCCCTGGCAAATAAAATTCCCTGACTACCATCATAAAAAATAAAATAAAAAATAAACAAATTATATTTTTGGAAAAACAATACAAAATACGTAAATAATTAAAAGAAAACATTTTTTCATAAAAAAAAAACTAACCTATTTGGTTACAACTAGGTTTTGAGCGAAATAAATAACAGAAAAATACAAAATTCAATTTTTTAGATAAATGATCAAAGTCACAATAAAATGTTTTAAAACATATCTTTATTTTTTTTTCTTAAATTCATATAAACAAGTCAAGGAAATAGAACGCATTAGCTGCGAGGTAAATCACGACTCGGGAAGAATCCGAATGTTAAGTCATTTTAAGCGTGGATAGCACTCGGATGGGTGATCACATGTTACGTTGCGATCAGGTTGTAAATTTGGTGCATTCAACGATATTGGGAAGCGTTTTTCTGTATTGATTGCAATGCTATTCAAAATTATGAAAAAGCATCCATATTTGTTTTTTCGACATCTTCAAAAAATCTATATATTTTTAAATTGCTTTTCCAATCTTCTCATGAAGATAACAATAATAGCAATAGCGCGTTATGCGAGCATTCTTATTTTTTAGGAATTTCAACAAAATGTATTTAATTGCGTCGGTAAAGAATAAAAAATGAAGATAAGCAAAAACGTCTTTAAACTAAGACTTTTCATTATTGGTCCCTTATCTCTAAAAGTAGCTTTATATTACTGGAATTAACTATTTGGTTGGAAATTCCTTTTTTTGGTTTGAAATTAATTTTTTAAATTTAAAATTGAATTATCATATTTTTGGTTGCAGATTTATCGTTTTTTGTTAAAAATTCAAATATTTGGTTGAAAATTAATGTGCTTTGTTAAAAATTCGTTCTTTTTGGTATAAAATTAATCTTTTTGCATCAAAATTCAAAATCTTTTTTGCAATTTTTTCTCGCTCCGGACTGAAAAATCTATCTCAGTTAAACATTTAACTTCTGTTCAAAAGTCGTCTTTTTGGGTCGAATGAAACAGTTTTGATTAAAAATTAAAATCCTTCTTGGATGAAAGATCAAAAACGATATTTTTCGTACAAAATTCCCGGTTTTTGGAATTAAAATATAAATACTTGGTTTAAAGTTAAACTATTTCGTTAAAAATATTTTGTTTTTGTGAAAATTCTCAATTTTAGTTAAAAATTTACCTCTGATTAAGAAAGAGCTATTTGGTTGACGAATCGTTGCTTGCTTGGCTAAAATTAAAAAAAAAATTTTTTGCAGAAGATCAAGCTGTTTGATTGAAAATTCATCTATTCTTTTGAAAGCATATTTTTTAACTGGAAAATACGTATTATCAATAAAAATATTCATTTTCAAGAAAATAGTTGAAATCCTTAACCAAAAAGATGAATTTTCAACCAAAAACAATTATTTTCTGATAAGAAGGACGAATTTTCAACCAAATCGTTGCATTTTCAAAAAGAAGATGCATTTTGAACTAAAATCATAAAAAATTTTCCCAGAAATCCTAAAATTCTTTTTTTAATCTCTTGAAACCCTGAAAAATGCTTAAAAAGCTTCTACATTTTTTGTTGAATATCTTCAAAAATTTTGTAATCATGAAGAATTAAAAAATGTTTCTCTAAAATCTTTTACATTCTTTCTTAAAATTCAAGAAAATTATTTGAAATATTTAAAAATATTTCTTCATAATTAATTTTTGAAATCTAAAAGTCGATTTAAGTTTACCCCGGAATTTCAGGAAACCAAAAAATTTTTAAACCCTTAAAGTTCCTCAAAAAACTTCGAAAATTTATTTCAAAAATCTACATTTTGTTTAAAATTTGGTGAAATCCTTTTAAATTTTCTGAAACTTCCATACATCTTTTGAAATTATTCAAAATTTTCATAAAACTTTTTAAAATGCTGCAAAAGTTAAGAAAAGTTATTTGAAAAACTTCTAGATTTATTTTCGAAATATCTTAAAATATTGCAAGCTTAAAATTAATCTTTTCAAATTAAACCTTAATAATTAGAAATTTCTTGAAATATTATTGTGGTTAGAAGTAATTTTTGTTGTTATCACTAAAAAAGTTGTACTTCGCAGAATTTTGGAAACTTTAAATACAAAATGATTGTTCTTCACCTTCCAGAATTTCCTGACCCGCTACCAAGCTGAATTCATAATTTGATGATTTATTATTTATTATTTTTGGTTTGAAAACTGATTTTTTAGCTCAAAATTCAGCAGTCCGGTTGAAAAATACTATTTGATAATTAAAAAATTGTGGTTTTTTGGTAGAATATTAATCCTTTTGAATGAAAATTCATCAAACTTGTTAGAAATATATTTTTGAATTGGAAAAAACGAATTTTCAATTAAAAAGTTCATTTTCCACAAAATAGTTGCAATCCTTTACCAAAATTATGAATATCCAACCAAAAATAATTATTTTTAACCAAAAACGAGCAATTTTTAACCAAATGCTTACATTTTCAATGAAAGAGATGGATTTTGAACTAAAATTATAAATCTTCAACAAAACCAACGAAAAAATTTAAATCAAGTACTTGAAATTTTCATTTAGAAAATTAAATTTCTACTAATAGACACAAATTTTCTAAATAAAAAGAAAACATTAAAAGAAAAATTAAGTTTTGATTAAAAAAATGATTTTACCATAAAAAAAAGAAAAAAAATGCTAGGAAATTTCTAATTTAAAGGAAAAAATAATTTTTGATTCAAAATAAACATTTTAAACTATTTATTTTTTATGTTTCTCTGTTTATTTTCTTAAGGTTATATAGATATGGTTTTCTAAGGTTGCTCGGAAAAATTTACAAATTCAGGATTTCACAAAATTTTAGAAAAAATTTCAGTAAGTTCAAAGAATATTTTGTACTTTTTGATGTTCAAAAATTTTTAATACACTATACATACCTTCTAAGATATTGAGAAATCTTTTCAAAAATTCTCTTAAAATAAAAAGTCATAAAAAATGTTTCCCGAAATCCTAAATACTTTTTTATCTCTTGAAAACCTATAAAACTCTTAAAAAGCTTTTAAATCTTTTGTTGATTGTCTTCCAAAATATTATTTAAAAATATTTTCTTAAAGCTAATTTTAAATAGAATCGATTTAACTTTACCCTGGAATCTTAAGAAATTAAGAAAAATTGAAAACCCTTAAAGTTCCTCAAAAAGCTTCAAAAATTTATTTTAAAGTTTTCAAAAATCTACATTTTGTTTGAAATTTTATGAAATTCTTTTAAAACATCTAAAACGTCCATATATCTTTTGAAATAATTCAAAGTTCTTTTTAAATTAAACTGAATTTAGAATTTAATGATTAATTATTTATTGTTTAATAATTATTATGATTGAAATTCTTTTGAAAAAATACTTGACTTTTGGATTATATAGGATAGAAAGATGCTTAAAAAGTTTTCTCTTGTAATGTTAACTGTATAAGTAGTCGAGTACTGAGGGCAAATTTATCAGTCAATCAGAATGAATTTGAAAGGGTTTTATTTTTTGTTTCTCTTAGTAATTGGGGGCACTTTTAGTGCGTCGATACCTGATAACGCCGGTGGCGATGGAACCGGAAATGTAATTAGGTTCAATACCTAACAGAAATTCCGAAAGAGGTCTTGGTGGAACCTCCGGTGGCGGTCTTGGAGGTCATTTCGGAGGCGGAGGAACCAGTATCCGAACACGCTTGAAAAACATACATCAATTCATATTTGGAGCTCTGAAGAATTTCTAAGATTTTTTTAGAGGTCCTTTTAACACCGGAGAAAATGGAGGCGGAAGAGGTTTATTTCCAAAAGTAGAAGAGAGACGCCTTATTCTAATACTAGGATTTGGAAATGGGCTTCTAGGTCAATTTGATCGCAGAGTTAGTAAGTCTGGGACTGAGTCCCAAACTGACTAAAACTCGTCGCTCAGACGGGAAAGGACACAATGAGGACCTAGACATTCTTTTCTAATACTGTTTGATATGCTCAAATTGTATAAGCTGTGTCAGAAAATAAACGTGTAACTACAAATTTTTTCTCGAAATCTATTTTACTTGTCCAGCTGAATAATTATCTTTAAGAATCTGTCAATTTTTAATTTGCTTTTTACTTCACAAACATTTAATGTATTAATTTAGTTATTTTATGTATTTATTTGAATTTTAATATTTGTTTCAAAATTTATCTTCTTTTCTGAAAATTCAATAGTTTTGTTAAGAATTCATACTTGTTTCTTAAAGCCTTTAATTTAGTAACAATTCGTATTTTTTAGTTGAAAATTCAACAATTTTATTAAATTTTTTTTTCCTGACAGAATTTTTTTTCATTGAAAATTCATCTCGTTCAATAGAAGGGTCACCTTTTTGGTTGAAGATGCAATCGCTAGAATTAAAATAATTTGCTTTTCTTACAAATTACCTTTTTCGTTAGAAATCCAAGTGTTTTGTTGAAAAGTGGTATGTTCTTTTCTCAAATCTAACAATTTGACTTAAACGCTTGCTTGAAAATGAATCTATTTTATTTTATGAATTAATTTTGTTTGAAATTTTTTTGTCTTTTTGGATAAATGCTGAAGTTTTCTAATTAAATGAAAATATGTTTTGTCAAAATATCAACTATTACGTTTTGCTTTAAAAACTCATCTACTCAGGCTGAAAATTATCATTAAAAATCATTATTTTAGTTGTACTTTTTTTTATTTATTCTTTCAATTGAATATTTGACTATTTTGTTGAATATTTTATTCATTGGTTCAAAATGAACTTTTTTAATGAATATTCATACTCTTCAGTTAAAAATTTAAATGTTTTGTAGAAAAATCGCTAATCTATTGAAAATTATTTCCCGTAAATGAAAATTAACCTCCACACTTTGGCTAATAATTGATTTTTATTTTCATTTTCGAAATTCCACTATTTATATTTTCGATGTTTAGGTTTTTGACCAGGTAAATTTCGTTCATAATTTTAATGCTAATTCATTTTCGTCCACTGGTCTAGAATTTATATATTTTTAATATTGATTATTTTAAATTCTGAAAAAAATTCTCTCTTGTTCCGCAGGGAACCGAACCCATATCTTTTGGATCTCCGAAGATTTATGAACCAGATTTATATATTTAATTTATTTATTAAAGTATCACATTTAATTAGTAGGCGAAAATAAATCAACATCAAAATTATTTACGACATTTATCTGGTCTAAAACCTTAATATCACAAATAAATATAAAATTCATGTTTAAAAATTAAATCTTACAAGTATAAGGAATAACATTAAAATTGAACTTCTGAAGTTGTGAAAAAAATTATTCTCTGCAGCTTAGTGGATAAGAGCATCTGACCGGAAATCTAAAAGACCTGGGTTCGGGTACCAGCAAAACAAAAATTATTTTTTTTCCTTAATTTAAAATAATAATTATTAAAAAATATTGATTTCTAATCAGTACACAGAAATCAATTAAACTGAATTATTTAATACATTTTATTGGGTCAACACCATAGCATCAAAAAATATAAAACATTATAATGTTCGAAAATCATTATTCTTACTATTTCCTGAAAGTTTTTTATATTAATTTGATGAAAATATCAATAAAATGTTAGACAGTAATTTCATGTGTATTTTGATAATCTACGGTTAGTTTATTTGTTTTTTGAAAAATTTGTACTTTGAAGAAATTTGTACTTTGAAAAATCGAAATAAGTTATCAATACGATATAAATATTCTATTTAGCATTTCCTACCATAAACTATAATTCTGAAGTCGTTTTTTTTTGTAAGTAGGCATTCTACAACAACTGTACTGCAACATTGTTAATTAAAAGTCTCTTAGTTTTGGTAGTAATAAAAAGAAATGGATTGCGCCACTGTTTCCAATTTTGAAAGCCAATTTTTCTATAGCTGATATTGTTCAAACTACTTTTTGAAATAAAACGTTTTTAAAAGAAATATTTATATTTCAAGGTTATTAAAATTTTTTTAAAGATTAAGTTTTGATTTTTAACGATTACTTTGGACAAATAGTTTTTTGGATACAGAAAAAAATCTGCACCTGCCCGGGATTGAACCGGGAATGCTGCTATACATAAGTGGAGTTTCAACCAATTACGTAACGAAAAAATTTTAGGAAAAGTTTAAGTCAGCTTTAAAGATATTTCAAACTTTTAGAAATTTTAAAGGTAATTTAAAATATATTATACAACACAACAATCCACACTTTGACTTCTTGTAGACAATTGTAAGTTGTTTTTTGTGATGAAATATACTGCCAGTGAGAAAGTGTGCAGTGAAAGTTGGTGAGAAGATTTTACGGAGTTTTTGTGGAAGTTGTGAGTGGAGTGTGAGGGTGTAATCGTAAGAGGTAAAGAGGGTTGTAAGAGGTGAGGTAGGGAGTTAAAAATTAATTTTCATGGTAGTTGTGGGATGGAATTTGGCTAAATAGGAAAAGTGAGGTTAGGTTAACAAGAGAGCGGAGTAGTTGCGAGAATGAAATAGTGTAACGAAAGGGAAATTTTGGGGCGTTAAACGGCAGCGGAGTTGAGAGACATCTGTTGGCTGCAGCAGGTACTTTTTGCATAGATATGTCACAGTTACTGACTAAAGAGCGGGAGGTGGTCAGCGAGAGTACTGGCAGTGAATTTGACGGGGAGGAAAATGCCAACAGGGCACGACAGCCAGCTGTGCGTGGGCCCGGTGTCGAGCGGCGTGTCAGGGAGAGGGAAAATCGGAACAAAGGAAGCTACAAAGCTAGGAAGAGAGCGTCTAGAGCAAGTGAGAAGGAGGATCCCTTGAAGAGGAAAAGACACCACAAAGAGAGTCCGGATAATAGAGACTCTCATTAAAAAAAGCGTAGCCCCCCCCCCCCTCCTAAAAATGGAAGGGCAGACGGAGACTCTCGGTGTGCTGATAGACCAGGTCAGAGACCCGTTCATTTTTCGGAACGGATAAAATTTAAGAAAGGTAAAATTTCAGAATGGGTTATAATACATAATGATAAAACTTAGGAATACCTAAAATTCGGAAAAAGGAATAAATCAGAAATCCAAAAATCTGAATAGTATTTATTCGAAAACCAAAGAAGCGGAATGGGTAAAAATTCGGAAACGTGAAAATTAGGAGGGGGAACAATTAGGAATAAGTAAAAATACGGAGAGGAAATGTTCGGAAAGTAGAAAAATTCGGAATAGTAAATAAATGTTGCTATTAGCAGGTCTATAGTTTTTTTATTTATGGTAGCATACAAATATTTATCACAGTAAAT
>NC_046664.1:12643711-12650093 GCF_010883055.1 Belonocnema kinseyi | reverse complement strand
TTTTGGATTTCCGACTTATTGCTCTTTCCTACTTTTTGCTATTCCTAAGTCTTACCATTATGTATTATAACCCATTCTGAAATTTTACCTTTCTTAATTTTTACCGTTCCGAAAAATGAACGGCCCCCCCAGGTCAGAGGGTGGAGAGAGGACGTGCAGGGGAATATGGAGCAGGTGGAAAGTGTGAAGGTTGACCTGAGGCGGGTGGAAATAGAAGTAGTTGACAGGAGTTGGGGCGAGAAACACAGTATTTAGGAGAGAGTGGGGAATATGATAGAAGAGAAAGTGAAAGGGCATAGGAATGAAAAGGCGAGTAGAGCGGACAGAGAAGGGATAAGGGCAATGGAGTTGAGGATGGAGAAAAGAGAGAAGACAGATATGAGAAATAATATTGTTGCAAGAGGATTGAAGCTACAGAGCAAGAAGAAAGGGAGGGGGCGTTAGCGCCGATACAGAGTATAGAGTGAGTTAAAGTTAAGGCCGGGAAAGTTAGGATGGAGGGAAGAAAGGAGAATGAAGTGGCGGTGTTGGATTGGTGAGCTGGGAAGAAAAATTGGGGGGTATTACATCTCAAAAATAGGATGAAGGCTCAGAAGGTGTTCGTTGATCAAGATTTAGGTAAGAAGGAAAAGGATGTGCAGAGAATGCCAAGCGACAGGGTTGAGAAGGATAGGAGTGAAGGGAGAGTGGCAAAGGTAGGGTATCGGAAAAGAAAAGTAGATGAGGAAATATGTGTATGCGACGAGGAAAAGGAGGTGTTGAAGAAAGTAGTAGGATGGGAGAGAAGCAGGGTGAAGGAGTGTTGAAAGTGCGGTATTGGAACGTAGAAGGGGTAAAGAAGAAAGAAAAGGATTCGTATGGGTATATTTAGGAATTTGTTGTGGTGGGGCTGGCAGATATGTAGGTAGAAAGGAATGGGATAGCGTAGAGCCAAAGTTGTCAAGCGTGTATAGGTGAATGCTGCAGGAGGCGTTAATAGTAGAGACAAAAGGAAGGGCTAGTGGGGAAATTATAATAGGTGTTAGGGACGGAATAGAGGAAGAAACTCATGGAGTGGTAGGGGGGAAGGACGTGCAAATGAGGCCACTTAAGATAGTAGTGGTAACGTATAAGTTTGTGACTGTGTAAAATAAGGATGGGCAATAAGTTCGTGGATTGAGGGGGAGGGTGGCGGTAGGCAGGATGGGGAAGAAGGGTCGTTTAAGGTGTGTGCCGAAAAAGGTATTTAGGAAGAAGAAGGAAATTTTGAAGCCGTGGTAAGATAGGAAATGTAAAATTATAACGAAAAAGGTGAAAAGGAGATACAGGAAGTGGAAGAAAGGAACTGCGAAAAGGGGGAAGTACGTAGAAATCAGAAATAAATTTAAGATGAAGTGTAAGAAGAAATAACAGGAAAAGAAACAAAGCTGGAAGATGAATTAAAAATAGTTAAAGAGACGGGAACGTGTGCGAGATAATTAATAGGTTTAGCAGGGAGTTGTGGGGAAGTGGCTGAAGAGCGCAGCGAACAAATTATGTAGGGGGAGCGATTCCCAAGAGGGCATATGGAGGGGTTGATCGTGCCACTGTAAATAAGGGCAAGGGCAAGGGTGCCCGCTTACCGCAACGCTCTTTGCAGTTTTAATCGCGGATATGGAAAGTAAGCTAGCAACCGGGGTGGTAAGAGGAGATGGGGTAGGAGGAGTCAAGATATGGTCACTCGCATATGCAGATTACATATTGCTGCTAGGAAAGAGCGAAAATGGTTTTAAGGAGATGATGAAGAGGTTAAAAAGATACTTGGACAAAAATAGGTTAAAGTCAAATTCGGACAAGTCAAAGGTTATGGTGTACAGGAAAGGAGATGGAAGAGATAAGGCGAGCGAGTGGAAGTGGGAGGAAAAAGCGGTACAGGAGTGGAGGTGTGGAGGTGGAAGGTAAGTGAGGAGGTAAATAGGAAACAAGAGAGGTATGTAAAGTGGACACTGGAGGTGGCAAGAAATAGGCCAAACTATATTGTCAGAAGGAAGACAAAAAGAAAGAGTCAAGGGATTATAGCGGGAAGACAAGTGTGTGAATATAAGGTGCCATTTTTGGAAGAGGGGAAGAGCAAGCTTGTTTGGGTAGTGTTGATGGGAGAAGGAGAATATACGCAGTGGTGCGAAGATGTAATTGGAAAAGGAAACGTTTTTCAGATCAAACGACTTGCAGATGGTTCAAGTGAAAAGGATGCACGAGAAAGGAAGGAAGGTATATGAGATGGTTGAAAAGAATGGCATGGAGATAGAGAGAAGGCAGGATGAGAGGAAAGAATAAAAGAGTCAAGATCTAACAGGAACTATGTGTGGATTATGCTAAGGGAGATAGCGCATTCTTGTGTGAGAAAGGAGAGCAAGAAGTAAGAAAATTATAGCGAGAATGAGCTCCGAATGCTTGGAGGATTTTAATAGGTTCTGGCTTTTTAGAGAGAAGAGGATGCGTGAATTGTACGGGTAAGAGGATGCAAAAGTGCAGCACTGGTTGAAGGATTGCGAAAAGGGGGAAAGGAGTGGAATAAGCTTGCAGGTATTGTTGCATGAAAGGGGTGACAAAAGGGTAGGAGCAAGGGGGAAGGGAATGTTGGAGAAGAGGAACGGAGAAGAAATGAGAGTAATTAGGAGAGGAAGTAGGTGCAAGCAAACTGTAAATATTGTAAATAGTAGATAAGTATTCGGTGTTAGCCGCGGAGGCAGTGACTGGCAATGCGAGGCAAAGTGAGAAAGTAGGGACATGTGTGAGGGGAGAGGCGAGGCGAGGAAGGCAAGGCGATAAGAGCGAGCGGTATTAGATGTAAGGTGCGTATAAATACTAATTTTTCAGAGGCGGAATAAAAAAAAGTCTGTTGAAGATGGAAGTGTAAGCAAGTCAATTTTTTCAAAAGAATAGGTGAATTTTCATCCTAAAAAGATTTCAGTTCATTTTTTAACACCAAACGATCAATTTTAAATAACAAGTCAATTTTAGATGAAATTTCTACTGAAACAGAATATTTTTGAACAAAACAACTGAATTGTCGAACAACAGCTACCTTTTCATTCAAGAAAGATAACATTTCTACTAAAACAGCTAAGCTTTTAATAAAATAGTTCAGTTTTCAACAAAACAGTTAAATTTTCATCAATAAAGGATTTTAGTTTTCTTTTATAGACTACAATATTAGCTTTAAACGAAAAATAAATTTTTTACGAAATAGTTAACTTTTTATCGAAACAGCTTAATTTTTAAGAAAAAAATTGAATTGTAAACTAGTTATATTTTTTTCAAGAAATATAAAATTTTGACTGAAACAGATCACTTCTCAAAAAGATTGTTAAATGTTCAACCGGACCAGGAAAGATGCATTTTTTACGAAAATAAATGAATTAAAAAAAATAAAAATAGATTTTAAAAAAGTTAAATTTTTATCCAAATAAGATTTCAGTTGACTTTTTAATACCAAAATATGACTTCAACACCAAAATATGACCAATAAATGTCTGCCAAAACAGATAAATTTATAAATTAAAAAGAAAAATTGAAAAAAGTGGAATCTTTATCATCAAAAAGAGATTTCAGTTGATTTTTAACCAAAAAAATATGTATTCTAAACAACAGCAAATTTTCTGCCAACTAGTCAAATTTTTAACAAAACAGATGAAATTTTAACAACAAATTTGTATTTTTAACATAAAGTTGAATTTTCAACCAAAAGGGTGAATTTGTAACAAGATTGTTGAATGCTTAACGAAACCAGGAAAGACGCAATTTCTACTAAATTACATGAATTTTTTAATTGAGCAGACAAATTTTCTACAACAAAAATAGTTCAATTTTCATTTAAAAAGTGTTAAATTTTCAGCGAAATCAATAAATATGTAATTTCTACTAAATTAGATGAACTTTTATATTTAAAAGACTAATTTTCAATCAAAACAAAATAGTTAATTTTTCATTTGGGAAAGATTTCAGTTGCCCTCTCAGCAGCAGAATATGACTTTTCCCTGACAAATAAAATTTTCCTGACTTTTTTCAAATTAAATTTCATCTGTGAAAAAAAATCCCATTCCTTCGCTACGCTAGGAATCGAACCCAGGTCTGGAATGTTAATACTTTATTATTTAATTATATTTTTAATAATATGGCCTATTTAAGGGAGCGTTTTATGATGTTACGGAATTGAAAAATTTCCGAATAATCAAAGTTTTCACTGTTTAGAATATTGCAGAATTAGAAATTCCCGAATAATAAAATTCTCGAATTGCAAATTCTCGGAGAACAAAATTTACAACAGAAAATTGACGAGTTGTATGAAAATTGATAAAAGCTTCAGTTTCTTTTTAAGATCTTCCAAAAATCTAATTTTTCTTGATAATTATTTCTAATCTTCTCAAGATTTCAATTATTTTCGAATTTTTCCAATTTCTAAAAGTTTTCAATATAATTTGAAATAATTCAGTTTTTCTAAAATTGTTAAAATCCTTCAAAATTTAAAAAAATTTAAAAACCTACAAAATGAAAAAATGGTCTCAAAATCTCACAGATTTTTTTCTCAAAACAGTTTAATTCGACGAAAAAACGACTTTTTAACAGAAGTTAACTGTTTAGCTTATTCCAAGAGTTAAAATTTAAATACTTGGTTGAAAGTCAAACTATTTTGTTGAAAAATCTTTTTTATGTGAAACTTTTCAATTTTAATTGAAAACTTACTTCTACTAAAAAAATGAGCTCTGGTTGAAAATTTTTTTTTTGTTCGGCTGAAAATAAACTTTCTTTGCTGAAACATTAACCATTACAGTTGAAACTTTAAATATTTTATAAGAATTTTGTGTCTGTAAATTTATCAATTTTATTTTCGGTTTGAAAACTGATTTTTTAGTTCAAAATTCACCAGTTTGGTTAAAAAATACTATTTGATAGTCAAAAAATGGTGATTTTTTGGTAGAAGATTAATACTTTTGATTGAAAATTCATAAAACTTTCTAAAAATATATTTTTAAACTGGAAAATACGAATTTTCAATAAAAAAAGTTCATTTTCATTCAGAAAATGAAATTTCTACTAGAAGACGCAAAATTTCAAAATAAAAAGAAAACATTAAAACAGAAATTAAGTTATAATTGAAAAAAAGGCGTTTACCATAAACAAAGAAAAAAAAATGCTAGGAAATTTATAATTTAAAGGAAAAAATAATTTTTAATACAAGATAAACATTTAAAACTATTTATTTTTTATGTTTCTCTGTTTATTTTTTTCAAGGTTCTTTCAAGGTTTTTCAAGGTTACTCTGAAAAATTTACAAATTCAGGATTTAACAAAATTCTAGAAAAAATTCCAGTAAGTTCAAAGAATATTTTGTACTTTTTGACGTTTAAAAATTTTTAATACACTATACATATTTTCGGAAATCGTTAAAAGTTTAAGGATATTTTTCTTCTATTTAAAACTACAGTAAACCCCTTCAATAGCCCTCCCTTTTATAGCCCTTCGGAGAATTGACGCCGCGCCGCAAGCAGGTGTATTAGGAGCTTGCGGGGTGCGCAAGGTCTGCGGCTGTCACTCAGTCGAGCACTCAGGCGTGAACAAAACAAAGCCGAGCGGGTCAGCTCCAAAATCGGCGCTATAAAAAAGTTACACTGTATTAAAATTCCTGAGTCTTTTCCAAATTTTTTTTTTATTTTAAAATTTGTTCAATAGGAATAAATATTTTTCAAATTCCCTGTAATTTTTCAAAAAAATTTGAAAATTAAAATTTTTTTTTTGAATCTTCCAGATTCTTTTTGACTACATTTTAAATCTTCTAAGATATTAAGAAATCTTTTCAAATATTCTCTTAAAATAAAAAAATCATTAAAAATGTTTACCGAAATCCTAAATACTTTTTTTATCTCTTGAAAACCTATAAAACTCTTAAAAAGGTTAAAAATTTTTTGTTGATTATCTTCCAAAATATTATTTAAAACTATTTACTCAAAACTAATTTTAAAAAGAATCGATTTAATTCTACCCTTGAATCCTAAGAAATTAAGAAAAATTTAAAACCCTGAAAGTTCCTCAAGAAGCTTCAAAAATTTATTTTAAAGTTTTCAAAAGCTACATTTTGTTTGAAATTTTGTGAAATTCTTTTGAAACTTCTAAAACGTCCATACATAAATAATTCAAAGTTCTTTTCAAATTAAACTGAATCTAGAATTTAATGATTTATTATTTATTGTTTAATATTTATTATAATTGAAATGCTTTTGAAAAATAACTTTGCTTTTGGATTATATAGGATAGAAAGATGCTTAAGAAGTTTTCTCTTGTAATGTAAACTTGTCTTTCTGCTTATTAATCATGTTTACAAATTTATGCTTAATTGAAGTCAATTTTTACTTTTCAACTACTTC
>NC_046664.1:12635135-12643611 GCF_010883055.1 Belonocnema kinseyi | reverse complement strand
AATTAGTAACTTGTGTATATAATTAAAGCAGGTCCTTTAAGATTATAAATACTAGAGTACTGAAGGCAAATTTATCAGCCAATCAGAATGAAATTAAAGGGGTTTTATTTTTTGATTGGCTTAGTAATTGGGGGCACTTTTAGTGCGACGATACCTGATACCTCCGGAAGCGAAGGAACTGGAAACGGATTAGATTCAATAATTAAAGAAACTTTTGGAAATGGTATCAAAGAAAATTCTGTCGGCGGTCTTGAAGGAACTTCCGGAGGCTTTCATAGAGAAAATTCTAGAAGCGGTCTCAGAGAAACTTCAGGAGGCAGTCTCGGTGGAATCTCTGGAGGCCGTCTTGGAGGAGCTTCCAGAAGCAGTCTTGAAAGGACTTTCAAAAGTGGTCTTGGAGGAACTTCCGGAGGCGATCATGGAAGAATTCTGCCGGTGGTCTGTGAGGAATTTCCAGAGGTGGTCTTGGAAGAACTTCCGGAGGTGGTCTTAGAAGAACTTCCGGAGGTGGTTTTGGAAGAACTTCTAGAAACGGTCTTTGAGAAAATTCTGGAGGCAGTCTCGCTGGAACCTCTGGAGGCGGTCTGTGAAGAACTTCCGGAAGTGGTCTTGGAATATCTGCCGGAGGTGTTCTTGAAAAAATTTCCGGCGGTGGTCTGTGGAGAAATTCCACAGGTGGTCCTGAAAGAACTTTCGGAGGTGGTCTTGAAAGAACTTTCGGTGGTGATTTTGAAAGAACTTTTAGAAGCGGTCCTGGAGAAACTTCAGGAATTGTCTCGTCTTGGAATAACTGCCGGAGGTGTTCTTGGAAGAATTTCCGGCGGTGGTCTTGGAGGAACTTCCGGAGGTGGTTTTGTAGGTCAGCTCGGAGGCGGAAGAATCAGTGAAGGTAAAGGTTCAGTACCAGATGTAATATCAGCAGTAAAAACGGTTCATGGTTTAGTAAAAAAAATTGGAAATTCAGCAAAACATGTCTTTAAAAACATACACCATATCGATTTTGAAGTATTCTCTAATATTTTTGGAGATCCTTTTACACCGGAGGAAGGAGTGGAAGAATTGTTTTCTATGCCAAGCGAATCACAATGTCGTTAGTAAATCGGGGACTGAGTCCCAAACTGACTAAGATTCTTTGCTCAGACGGAAAAGGACACAGTGAGGATCTAGACATGGCTTTGGAAAAGGACAAGATTATACTTCTTAAATCTGAGTTAGCGATTAGTATACCGTTATTTTAAATCAGCGTATATATGCTGCTGAATCAACAAAATTTATTTTATCACTGAAATTTCACGTATTGAGAGTTAGAGAGTAGATATGGATATAACTATGTTTATTGTAGTTTAATTATATTTGTATTTTGAACACATTTCTTTTGTACTGCTGTTTGATATGCTTAAATTGTATATGAAGTGTATCAATTAGAAAATAAATCATTTAAATTTGTTTGTAAATTAACTGAAGAGACATATTTTTTATAATATCTAACTATTGTATTTAATTAATATAAATATTACCCATTTTTGAATTTTTTTAAATATTTGGTTAAAATCGACTTACGTTGTTGCAAATTCAAAAATTTTGTTAAAAATTCGTACTTGTTTGTTGACACTTCAATTTTATTGGACATTTATATTTGTGTTTTGAAAATTTAACAGTTTTCTTCACATTTTTTTTCTTAACAGAAAAGTTTTTTTATTGAAAATTCATCTTGATCTCTAGAAATTCAACCTTTTTTTTATTAAAGATGCAACCGTCAGAATTAAAATAATTAGTTCTGTTAAAATTGATCTTTTTTGTTGAAAATTCAGGTGTTTCATTGAAAAGTGGTATTTTCTTCTCAAAAATCCAAAAACTTGGTAGAAAATTTAAATATTTGGTTTAAAATTTATCTATTATTTTTAATTAATCTTTTTTAGTAAAAAATTCATTTCTTACTCAAATTTTTTTTTAAAATTAATCTATTTTAGTTTATGAATTAATTATTTTGTTGAAAGTTCGTTTTCGTTCAATAAATCCTTAATTTTTCTAGTTAAATTAAAATATTTTTTGTTGATTTACAAATTCATCTATGTAGGCTGAAAATTCCACTACTTGGTTAAAAGTTAAACTACATTCTTAAATTTTGTTTTTGTTAAAAAATCATAATTTTATTAGATTAAAAAAAACATTTATTTCTTTAATTTAAGTTTTGAATATTTTGTTGAATATTTAATTGATTGGTCTAAAGTAAACTTTTTGGAGGAAAATTTATATTCTGCGGTTGAACATTAAAATATTTTGTAGAAAATTCGTTAACGTATTGAAAATTATTCCCCGTAAATGAAATGTAGCCAACACCATCTTTGGCTAATATTTGATATTTGTTATTTTAGAAATTCCACTATTTATATTTTTCAGTTTAGGTTTTTGGCCAGGTAAATATCGTTGGTAATTTTGATGTTACTTCATTTTCGTCTACTGGTCTCGAGACTGGTCCGGAATAAATATTTTTTTAACCTTACCATCAGAAATAAATATAACTTTCATGTTTAAAAATTAAATCCTACAAGTATAAGGAATGGCATTGAAATTGAACTTCTGTAGTTGTGAACAAAATTCTTTGTCTGTAGCTTAGCGGAAAAGAGAATCAGACCGGAAATTTGAGAGGCCTGGGGTCGGATCCCAGCGAAGCAAGATATAATTTTTTTGACTATTTGAAATAACACATATTTAAAAAATAAGGATTTTTGTTCAGTTGTCAGAAAATAATTCAAGTGAAATTATTTACTACATTTTATCTGATCAAAAAAATAGCATCAACAAATTTAAAACACTCGAATGTTCGAAAATCATGATTTTTACTATTTCGAAAAAATGTTTTTTATTAATTTGATAAAAATAACAATAAAATGTTAGACAGCAATTTAATATGGGTTGTAATACTCGACGGTTAGTTTATTCTAATCGCCTGAACAAGTCAGTCGTTTAAAATAATATATGAGTATTCTCCTGAATGCTTAAATAAATTTTTATTTTATTAAAAACATGTGACTGAACAAATCTGAATAAGTTAGGAATACGATACGAATATTCTATTTTGCATTTTTTACAATCAACTTTAATTATGAAGTCGTTTTTTTTGTAAATAGGCATTCTAAAACAACTGCGTCGCAAGAATATTTATTCAAATTATCGTGGTTATGGTAGTAATAAAAAGAAATTGTTTGCGCATCTGATATAATTGGCCTTGAACCCATTGAAGTATAAAAAGTGTAATATACTTTTTTTTTAATTAAAAAATATATTATTATTATTATTATTAATATACCATAATATCTCTAACTTAAAACACGTATAATACTTTCAATAATTTTTTTAATTTAATTGTTTCCTACTATCGCTTCCTGCCAATTTTTGAAAAATGATTGAATTCTAATAATTGAAAAATATTTCATCAGGAAAAATATTCTCTGCAAATCCACTGTTTCCAATTTTGAAAGTCAATTTTTCTATGGCTGATATTGTTTAAACCATTTTTTTTTAATAAAACGTTTTTGAAAGAAATAATTATATTTAAAGGTTACTTAACTAGTTTAAAGATTAAACTTTGATTGTTAGCGATTACTTTGGACAAATGATTTTTTGGGAATAGAAAAAAAATCTGCATCAGCCCGGATTTGAACCGGGAACTCTGCTATACATAAGTGGAGCTTTAACTATTTACGCAGCTACGTTTTTAAAAAATATTATCAGTTTCGAAAATTAGAAGTTGTTTTTCTTTAAAAATTATACTGCAAGTAACTCAGACAAAACCTGATTTATTATAAAACTTTGTCAAACGACAACATTCTTTATCTAAATAAATGTTATAAAGAAAAAATTCATCTATTTTCAACAAGTATATTTTCTTTGTTTTAACTATTTTAATTTTAAATCACTTTAAATATCCTTCGTTGATACTTAATTAACGAACAATACTTGTTTATTCTATAAATAATTTTCTAAACAAATTCAGAACCTTACTGCCTGTCAATAAACAAATCTGTTTTTTCCGAAATCGACTGTCAATGAGTCAATGAGGTTTATTAGAAGACAAAATCACGTAATAACAAAATCAATTAATGAAGAGAAAACAATTTTTATTTGCTTACATGAATTTTATTTCAAAAATAAAGATACAGAGTAAAGGCTTAAAAACGCTACATTCAGCAGTAGAAGCTCTAAAGTCACAACAAAATTAATATTTAATTTTTTTAAAGAAACTTTTGCTCACTATTAAAAAATGATAATTTTTTTTCTGTAAAATTATTTATCAAAAACAATTGTAATGCATTGATAAAATAAACTAAGAAAAGTAGACAGCCAAGTTTTTTATAATTGATTTTGCGGAAAGAACGAAATCTGCTGATTAAAAATTCAGAAAAATCTATGTTTGTTTATAAAGTTTATTTGAATATTTACTAAAATATGGTCGCCAGACACACTTCTAATAAATAAGGTCCTTTCATAGAAACAGTAATTCGATTTCTAAAAAAAAATCCTTTTATTGACAGATAGTCAAATTGTGAATTTGTTTACAACTATTTTTTTTACGAAAGAAGTCTCTAGTGATCGAAATAGCTAAGATACGTATTGTTTTATTGAATTTGCTTATAACATTAAAAGTTAATTTATACTTCAAATGAAGTGGCAATTAATAATAGTTTGTACGTAAATTCCGCATAAAGAATTTAAAAATAAGTTCTCGAAGCAATTGTTTTATGAATTAATAAATTAAACATTATTTTCTTTCACTTTTATATAAGTCAACATTAATTAGTCTAAAAGGTGCTATTACCATTTACGGATGTTATTGTACAAACTTAAAAATGTTTAACTAGTACAAATTTCGATGTTAAAATGAGTACTTTGGAACAATAATGTTTGAAGAACAAGAAAAATCTGCCTCCGGCAGGATTTGAACCAGGACCGCCACTATCCATGAGTAGAATATAATGTAACGGATTAGAGGTTCTCCCCAAGAACCTCCCTCTTCGTGTAACAAACCTTAACAAAATATTTCAAACCCACTTGAAATATTTTTATCATCGTTCTTTTATAAATGAAATGAGACAATATCGCAGAAAAAATATTAAATTTCCGAATTTATTTACTTATTTACCCCCTTCGTTGGCAGAGAGAATTCTACGAAAAGTACGCAAAATGACAGGAATATTTGTTACCCTGAAAATTTTTAGCCTGGGTTTTTCGGGGTCGCTGAATCCGAATCTGAAGTCCAAATTTGAAAAGTTAAAATAGCGATCCAATATGGTGGACGAAAATAATAAAAAGGTTCAATTTGAATAAATCTTGGCACTTACGGGTTTTTGGGGTCGCTGAATCCGAACCTAAAGTCAAAATTTGAAAATTTGAAATGGCAGATGAAAATACCAAAAACGGCTCGATTTGTATAAATCTTGGTACTTAAAAGATTCATCCAAATCGAGTCTTTTTTCGTATTTTCGTCCGCCCTTTAAAATGTTTAAATTTTAACTTTACATATAGATTTAGCGACCCCAAAACCCCGTAATTATCGAGATTTATCCAAATTGAGGCTTTTTTGTATTTTCTTCCACCATATTTGATCCGCTATTTATAATTTTCAAATTTTGACTTAAAATTCGAATTAAGCGACCCCATAAACCCGTATGTACCGAGATTTATCCAAATTGAGTCTTTTTTGTATTTTGTCCGCCATATTGGATCCGCCATTTTGAATTTTTAACCTCAAAAAGATGCATGAGTTTTTTATGGATTCAGGCGAGGAAGTATTCTGCACGCCGAAAAATGACAAGAAAAGGGGTCAATATAGGAAAACGGTTGAAAGGGGGATATTGAGGGTGGATAGATTTAGTTCAATCTAATTGTTTATAAATAAAAAGAGGGATAGGGAAGAAAGGCGAATTTGGGAAAAAAAGAAAGAATGCATCCTAAAAACAACGAAAATGATCAGAATACCGCTGGAAAAAAATCAAAAAAGAGAGGGGGAGAAGGTCGACGGGAAAACCGAGGACAACATTGAACATGAAGAAATAGTAGACGCTGAAAAGTTAAAGGTTGAACAAATGCGTAAAATGATAATAGCGGTAATACAGATGGACGAAAAAGGGCAGAAAAAAAGGGGAGGCGCAATAAAACAGGAAATTAGGAAAGAAATAGCGAAACATAGAAAAGAGATGCGAAAATGGAAAGAGGTTAGGAAATTTTGGGAAAAGAGGATGAAGACTTTAGAACAACAATTAGAAAAACAGGATGACCATGTCAAAAAGGTAGAACACTTGGAAAGTAAGATAGTGAATATCGAAAAATCAAAACGGGAGGTTGGTGTAAAGGAGAGTGTGAGTAATGAAAGAGAAAGGATAAGGGAAATAGAAAGGAGATTAGAAAAGAAAAAGATGAAAAAAAAGAAACTTAGTGATAAAGGGTCTAAGATTAGAAAGGAGACAGTTGAAGCAAGCAGTAGAAAATGTGCTAAAAAGGATAGATACTAAGGTAGAGACTGAGAAAATGCAAAGTAGAGGAAAGGAAACGCGAAGAGGAGAAAAAATTGTATGACCTTTTCAAGCAAGGTCATATTGAATCGGTTTTCTTCTTTCTGAATGAGACCGACTTTTTTAAAGTTAAGCTGCCATATTTCACACGATTTTTTAAATTTATAAATTATAGAAGGAATAAAAGAAAGCATTCGCAGGTCTACTAGATTCCTTTTTCTATTTCAGTTCTAGATACTATAAAGGTTTTTGCGGCATATAAGTTAGTAAAAGCCTTCGAAACCCATTGAACAGAAGTGAATGGCTTTTTGTTTCCTGTGCGGATATCGTGGAATTGGGGCGAAGGACGGTAAGAGATAGTAAAAAATTAGGTGCTGGGAAACTAGGAGAGAAATCAACGGGAGATAGGAAAATAAGAAATAGTAAGTAACAAAAATTGACGAGAAACGTATGTATGGAAGAATGGAGGATGTGTTAGTGGAATATAGCGTGATTGAAGAGAAAGGATACGAAGCTTATGAGAAATTTGACACAGTTGGATGCAGTAGTAAGGATGTAGACGTGGCTAGATGAAAAGGCATGGCATCAAGGGGAGAGAAGTGGAAAATAGTAGGGGTTTATGTAAACGTCGATGTGTTCGAGAAAGCAGAGAAGATGAAAGAAATGATGGGAAAAGCCTTATAATAGGCGGGGATTATGTGGAAACACGAGATTGAGGAGGAAGGGAGCGGAGAGGAGAAAGAGGAAAAAGTCCAAAGATAAGATACTGAATGGAGAGGGAAAGAAATTGTTAAAGAATTTGAAGGGGTTGGGTTGGTTTATCTTAAACAGAAATATAGAGGTAGAGGTGGAAGGAAAAGACACTTTCTCAGGTAGAGAAAGGTAAACGGTAATTGATTATGTTATAGTAAATGATGAGGTTAGAAAGAAGGTCAATAAACTGGAGGTAAGAGATTATATTGATTTAGATCACTTTTTCTTAATAGTGACATTAGAGGGAGAGGAAATTAATAGCATCATCGATAAAAAGGAAGACAAGGTATAAAGAGCAGGAAAAGGGGATTGGTCAATGGAAAGAAACGAACAGTTTAGAAAAAAGGTCAGAAATATCAAAATGGGAGATGAATTAGTGGACGAGGAGATGGAAAAAATGATAGGAGAAATAAAATTAGAATTAAAGTGCACAATCAAAAAAGAAATTAGTAAAGAAAGGAATAGGGGTGGATGGGATGATGACTGTAAAAAAAAGAAGAAGATCAGAAAGGATTAGCTACAATTTTACAATTTTTAACTTATATTTTCAACCTGATTTATAGTGGGATTCTAGAGATTTTTTAATCCAATAAAACATTTATCAGCTTTAGTTTCTTATCAAAGAGATAAAAACATAAAAAATAATTTTTAACGGATCTAATCCGCACGTGTTTCACACCTGTTTTCGAATCGAAAGAAAGCGGTTAATGAATGATTTCTCAAATTTTAAGTTTTCTATGTGTTTATAATCGGTTTCCAAAAAATAATGAATAATAATTGTACCCATATTTATTCAAATGAACGTAATAGTAAAAAGAAATGGTTTTTGCACCTGATGAAATGAGCCTTGAATCGAATAAAGTCAAGAACCGGAAAATATATATGTACATAATTTTTTTAGCGCTGAAAGTTATTAGTCCGGGGGCTCGGTATGATCCCGTATGCACTAAGACCGCCAAAGCTGAAAACCCTCTATTCTTATGTATTTTGAGCCCCTGAATTCGAATCCACAACTTAATTTTTCGAAAAATGCGTACAACATTGTTTAAATTGCAATTGTTTAAACAAATTATGAAAACGTCGTTTTTTCGATTCGGACAAAATTTTTTTTAGAAAATATGGCTCATTTTAAGAAGAAAAGGTTTCTAGTAAAATTTTCGTAAAATGTATATTTCAAAAGATATAAATTTTTGAAGGTCGGAAATTTGACG
>NC_046664.1:12620770-12635035 GCF_010883055.1 Belonocnema kinseyi | reverse complement strand
CAGCCTTGGAGGAGATTATGTTGAGAAATAAAAAAAAAAAATTCTTAAAAACGTTGTTTTTCTTGGTCAGGCCGGAAACTTATCAATCCACCCTCGTATCAGCAAGTAAATTATTTGAATGAAAAGGCAGATATTTTAAATCCTCTTATGTTTGGTTATGAAATGAAGGATGTGACATTGATACCTAAAAAATACACATATTTCTACTGCCTCCAGACGATTTCGTTATGTGTTGTAATTGCAAAGCTTGTATAAGTGAGAAATCTTGTCCATGTGTAAAATATAAAGCTAAATGCATTTCTTTTTGTGCATGTCAGAAAGACAAAAAATGTAGAAATAAATATACATAATCTACTGTAAAATATACTTGTGTAAATAAATATTTTAACATAATTTATATAACATTCGACAAGTTCTACAATACCTAAAGAGAACATAGAAAACCTAACCATGAAAAATGACAATATATTTGAGCGGTGCAACGCGAGGTGCAACCCTGCGCAGTAAAAAGAGCACTATTGTTGATCGCAAAAAAAAACAACTTCCGGAGAGCTACGCTAATGGAAATCTATATCAATTTGTAGAGTAAGTTTCAAAAAATGCCTACGTTTTTGAAATTTTCAAAAATGTTCAGTAGATCAAAAGTAATCAATGCTGAAAGTTAGTAAAAAACGTCAAATTTCCGACCTTCAAAAATTTATATCTTTTGAAATATACATTTTACGAAAATTTTACTAGAGAACTTTTCTTCTTAAAATGAGCCATATTTTCTAAAAAAAAAATGTCCGTATCGAAAAAACGACGTTTTCATAATTTGTTTAAACAATTGCAATTTAAACAATGTTGTACGCATTTTTCGAAAAATTAAGTTGTGGATTCGGATTCAGGGGCTCAAAATACATAAGAATAGAGGGTTTTCAGCTTTGGCGGTCTTAGTGCATACGGGATCATACCCAGCCCCCGGACTATATAGACTGCAAAACATTTTTCTTGTAAAATTTATTTTTTACAATTAAATTTAAAAAATGAATTTATTTTAAAAAGTAGATAAAATTAAAATGAAATTGACTGATAAAGATTGATATTTTAGAATGTATTAATAAATAATAACGTCTATCTTTAATTGGAAATTCCCAAATAGGAAAAATCCCGGATAACCACATGCCAAAGAGAAAAATTGATGAAGGCTTTACTTTGTTTTTGAAATCTTCCAAAAATCTACTTTTTGTTGCAAATTTTTTGTAATCTTCTCAAGAATATAATTATTTTTTAATCTCTAAATTTTCTAACACTTTTTAATATATTTTTAAAAAATTCGGATTTTAAGAAATTGTTACAGTCCTTCAAAATTAAAAAAATTAGAACACTTTTCTTAAAATTTTGCTGATTATTTTTCGACATGTTTTAAAATCTTTAACATTATCAATTCATCTTTTAAAATCCGGTACGTTCTTTGACGAAACTTTAGAATTAAAAAACATTTTTTAATTTTCTCTTAGAATTGATTTTTTTAAATAAAAAGGATTTAAAAAATTCTTGTTAATCTGAAGAAAATTTTATTATTGTTTTTAATGCTTCTCAAAGTTGTAAACAACCTTTCAAATTTGTTTTCAGAATCTTCAAAAAATCTACATATTGTTAAATTTTTTTTCCAATCTTCTCATGATTTTAATTATTTTGGAATGTTTAGAATTCCCAAAACTTCTCAATATCTTTTGAAAAACAATTAAGTTTTCTTAATATTTATACAATCCTACAAAATTTAAAAAAAATGGTCTTAAAATCTCACAGATTTTTTCGACATATTTATAAATCTTCGAAATTTTAAATTAATCTTTGAAAAAAAAAAAAATTGTTAACAATTTTTCAAGAAACCACATTGTCGGTACCAGTAATTTTATTTGTGAAGATCAATTTTTTATAAATGAATAGTAGAAGTATTGCGTTATGCGCGCTTTTTTATTTTTCAGAATTTTGAACAAAATATATTTAATTTCGTGGATTAAGATTAACAATAAAAAAATAAAAAACGTCCCTTATATGTAAAAGTAGCGTTATATTTCCGTAATTAACTATTTTGTAGGAAATTCCTATTTTTTGGTTTAAAATTAGTTTTTTAAATTAAAAATTAAATTATTATATTTTTAGTTGAAGAGTTAAAAAGTCGTATATTTTGGTCGAATTTAACTGTTTTGATTCAAAATCCAAATCTTCTTTTGATGAAAGATCAAATAACAAAATTTTTGGTTCAGAATTTCCGGTCTTTGGAATTAAAATTTAAATACTTGGTTGAAAGTTAAACTATTTTTTTGAAAAATCTTTTTTTATGTGAAAATTCCCAACTTTAATTGAAAATTTACATACACTAAAAAAATGAGCTATTTAGTTAAAAACTCGTTTTTTCTTTGGATGAATATAAATTTTCTTGACTGAAAATTTAACTTTTACAGTTTCAGAACTGATTTTTTTTCAAATTTGAACAATTTCTTGTTCATCTTTTCGAAATTTAAATTGTTTAAACTTTTTTCTTAAATTAATAAATATTTTTGAAATTGTTTGGAATTGTCCAAAAAATTTTGAGAGAATTTCGAAAAATTAAAAAAATATTTAAAAAATCTTTTCAGATTCTTTTTTCCTAAATTGGAATTCTTTTAAAACATTTAGAAACCTTTTTAAATTTTCGCTTAAAATAAATATTCATTACAAATTTTCCTCAAAATCCTAAAATACTTTTTTTTAATTCTCTAAACCCTTCAAAATTCTTAAAAAGCTTCTAAATTTGTTGTTGAATATTTTTCAAAATTTTATAATCTTGCAAAACTGAAAAATGTTGAAAAATTTTAACTTCTTGTCCGAAACTTGAAAAAATCATTTGAAATATTCAAAAATATTTCCTTAAAATTAATGTTTTCAAACAAAAAACGATTTAAGTTTACCCTGGAATCTTAAGAAATTAAAAAATTAAAAGCTTTAAAGTTCCTCAAAAAGTTTCAAAAATTTATTTCAAATTTTTCATGAATCTACATTTTGTTTAAAATTATGTGAAATCCTTTTTAAACTTCCAAAACTTCCAGATATCTTTTAGAACAATTCAAAGTTTTCATAAAGTTTTTAAAATCCTGCAAAAAGTCAGAAAGTTGAACTTCACAGAATTCTGTAAACTTAAAAAAATTTTGATATCTACCAAGCTGAATTTAGAATTTGATGATTTATTAATTATTATTTATATTTATTATTTTTAAAACGCTTTTTTTTAATAGCTTTACTTTTGGATTATATAGGATAGAAAGATGCGTAAAAAATTTTCTCTTTCAATGTTTCTCTTTGGGTGAATTCGAAAATATAAAATAAATAAAGTTATTTTGTATTTTCGAATTCACCCATTTCGGTACAAAATTTTAATGTTTCGTTCAAAATTGATTTAATTAATTCATAATTAAATAATTTGGTTAAAAATTTATACTTGTTTGTTGAAACTGCTATGTTATTTAAAATTGCTTATTTTTGGCTTGAAAATTCAACAATTTTAATGATTTTTTTTTGACAGAAAAGTTATTTTTACATTCTCATCATTTATGATTTAGAAAGTATTAGAATTGTTGGAAATTTGACATCACACTTTTTCAACGGATCTCCACGTTTCGAGACCCCCTGAATCCGAAAATCAGGTTTTCACGATGGCGTCTGTCTGTCTGTCCGTCCGGCTGACCGTAAACACGATAACTCTCGAAAAAATTAACGGATTAAATCCATCTTCGGCACACTTTTTTAAGGTCCTAAAAGAAAGGACAAGTTCGTTAACCAGCCATTTTTTTTGAAAATTCAAAAAGTGAGCGCATTTTGAAAATTTTTGAGACCACTTTTTCCTGAATTTGGAAATTCCATGTACGCACATTTATAGTATTGAAATGGATAAACAATTTATTGAAATAACTTTTTTCGATTAAAAGAAAATTCTCAGAGTTATAGCATTTTCAAAATTTTGTAAAACAACCGAAATTCAACATTTTAACCCAAACAACGCAAGATATGAAAAAATGTCAAGAGAAGAAAAACATTGCTTTTCAAAATCCCTATAAGACTGTCATGAGAAAATTTGGATTTTCTTAGAAGATGCAAAATTCAAATTTTGATTGCCCAAAAAATAATGAAAAATCAAAAAATTCTATTTTGTGGTCAAAATATGCAGAATACGAAAAAAGATGAATTAATGAAAATTTAAAACCCCCAAAAATATATAAATTAAATAATAATCACTTCTTGATTAGAGGCGTACTTTTTGTTTTATTCGTGAAAAATAACATTGAAAATAAAAACATTAAGTAAATAAAAAATTTGTGGAAAAAACCCCTCAAGTTAAGAACAACTTATTCAACTAAAATTGTACGCCTCAAACATATCTAAAAATTTGTTATGAATTACTTTTTGATAAGACGCGCAGTTTTGATTTTAATCATCAGACTGACATTAAAAATAAAAATGAAAAATTTGTTGAAAAATAAATTTTTAAATTAAATTTTAATAGTAAAATAAATTTGTGGAAAATAAAAAGTGTTAACAAGACATATTAGATTTGGAAAAATCCTATAAATTTTCAATTATACATTTTTCAATAGGACTAGTCATTTTCTTCATATTTCTCGAAAGTAGTATGCGGAACATCGAAAATTAATATCTTAAGCCAATATACAACGCAAAAAAATCTCGAAAAAAATGAACGGATCAAATCCAACTTGTGCACAATTTTTTTTGGTAATAGAAAAAAGAACGAATTTGTTGAAAAGCCATTTACGACAGTAATTCAAAAAGTCAGAGCTTTTTAAAAAATTTTGAGAATTCTTTTTAGAATCAAAAAGTCTATGTATGACTGTTGTTAGTACATCTAAAGCTTTTTTACGATAAAAAATTATCCGCGTTATAGCAGTTACAAAATTTAAAAAAATCGGTCGATAATTAAAATTTTTAACCAAACAACGCACGGTTTGAAAAAAGTAGAGGGAAGAAAAAGGCTGCTTTTTAAAAGGCCTACAACATTTTTATAACAACTTTTTGAATATAATTGAACAATCAAAAATTCCAATTTTTATTGCACAAAAAATAAGGAACAATACAAAAATAATGTTGTGCTCAAACTATGTATGATACATATGAATAAAGATGTGTGAATCAAAATTGTGCTCCCAAAAAAAGATTTAAAAACTTATTGTTATTACTCACTTTTTAAATATTATACGCAGTTTCAGTTTTATTCATAAAAAACATTAATAATAAACAATTAAATGTTTGGACAAACAACACAAGCTACGAAAAAAATTCAACAAAAGCTGTTTAACCAAAAATTGGTGTATATTTTGGAAATTAATTCTTTTAACTGAAGTTTTAACTATTTTGTAGAAAATAGAATTAATTGGTTGAAAAACAACTTTTTTTTAAACATAAATATTCTCGAATTTTTTATTCTTATTAAAAATCTGGTTTGTTGAAATATCAACCACAAAATTTTACATTGAAAGTGAATCTTTTGAAGTTACAAATTTAACTCTTTGGTTAATGCAGCATCGTAATCAACCATTTTTTTATATATTGAACATTTTTCTCTGTGATTTAACACTTCACTATTTTATAAAAAAAATCTTTTTTTTTAGTTTACAAAAATGCCACAATTTTATATAAAATTCAACTACGCGTCCAATCAAAAAGTGATTTATTCCAAATTTCTCATGACTAAAGCAAATACTACGCAACTCATAAAAAAAAATTAGAAATTTTTATGAATCATTTTTTTTTTGATGAGTTGCGTAGTATTTGCTTTAATCATGACACATTTTTTATAAATCACTTTTTAATTGGGCGCGTAGTGGAATTTTATACATAATTGTGGCATTTTTTACATTCTCATCATTTATGATTGAGAAATTATTAGAATTGTCGGAAATTTGATATCACACTTTTTCAACGGATCTCCACATTTCAAGACCCCCTGAATCCGAAAATCAGGTTTTCACGATGGCGTCTATCTGTCTGTCTGTCCGTCTGGCCGTCCGTCTGTCCGGTCGCCAGTCCGTAAACACGATAACTCTCGAAAATATGAGCAAATCAAATCCATTTTTGGCACACTTATTTTAGGTCCTAAAAGAAAGGACGAGTTCGTGAACCAGCTATTTTTGATAAAAATTCAAAAAGTGAGCGCATTTTGCAAATTTTTGAGACCACTTTTTTCTGAATTTGAAAATTCTGTGTGCGGATATGTATAATAATAAAAAGAAGAAACAATTTATCCTAATGATTTTTTTTCGATAAAATGAAAATTCTCAGAGATAAAGCGTTTTCAAGATTTTTTAAATCAACCAAAAATCAAAATTTGAAGCCAAAAAATGCACGATATGAAAAAAGTAAAGAGAAGAAAAACATTTAGGTTTGAAAGCCCTACAAGATCATCAGAACAAATTTTTTGATTTTCTTCAAAAATCAAACATTGAAATTTTTATTGCACAAAAAATAATGAAAAATAAAAAATTCCATTTTGTGGACAAACTATGTAGGATACGAAATAAGATGAATAAACAAAAATTGTATCCTAAAAAAGTCACGATGAGAATGTGTACCTCAAAGCCTATAGAGCTTTGAGAAACTTAATCTTTGACAATACTTAATTAAGTAGAAAATTCAGAACATGAAGACGCATATAAATACTGCCATCTAAAAGAGATCTTTTTGATAAAGTTTTTTTCAAGCATTCCAAATGCAAAGCGCGCCTTTTTATTCAAAATTCATCTCGTTGTATAGAAATTTCTCCTTTTTTGTTAAATATGGAACCACCTGAATAAAAATAATTTGTTTCGGTTGAAAATTATCTTTTTATATTCTCATCAGAGAATGAATTAGATTTTTGTAAAATTTAACACCCTCCCCCTCTCCCGTTTTTGTCAAATGTCCAAGTTTTTAGACCCCCTGAATCCGAAAAACAGGTTTTTGGCGAATGTGTCTGTCAGTCTGTCTGTCCGTTCGATCGTGGAAGGTTTTTTTGTTAAAACGATAACTTTCGAAAAAATTGACTGATTGGATTTTCCTTTGGTAAAATATTTTAGTATCTAAAAATGTAGGTCAAGTTCGTTAACAGGCCATTTTGGATAAAAATTCAAGAAGTGAGTAGATTTGGAATATTTTTTAAACCACTTTTTTCAACATTCACAAATTTTTTGTACGGATATTCATATTATTCGAAAAGGCAAACAATGTATCCTCATTAATTTTTTTGATAAAAGAAAAATTTACCCGAGATATAGCATGTACAAAATTTAAAAAAATACGAAAATGAACACTTTAAGCCAAATAACGCACGATATGAAAAACAGTCAAAAGAAGAAAGATCTTGCTTTTTCAATGTCCTACAAGATTATCATAACAACTTTTTATTTTTTTTTTTTAAATCGAAAATTCAAATTTTGACAGCATAAAAAATAATTAAAAATCCCACAAATATTTACCGTTCTGGACCAAAAAAATGTGAAAAAAAAGATGATGACAAATTATTTGTTAAAAAATATTTTTTCCACGATTTTCCATAAATAGACGTTTTGAAAGTTACATTGCATGAAATTTAAATGGAAACAATATTATTTTTAAAAAATTCTCTTATGATTACAATTGTTTATATTAGAAACAAATTTAATGTACAAAAGCAGTTGTCACGCATTTTTAGACAGAAATATTCGCTTTTTTCGATGTAAATTTTTTAAAATTAGGAACTTTATAATCATTTTAGCAAAATTCTTAATTTGCTGATTAATCTTATAATTTTACAAAACAAATTTAATAAACAAGTGCATTATTCGGACGTTTTTCGGCAGAAAAATTCCGTTATTTGAATGCCAGTCTTTTCAGTTGGGAACTACATGACAATTTCAGCAACATTCTTAATGAGTTGACAAATGTTATAATTTCTTTAGACTTTTTTAATTAGGAGGTTCATAATAACTTTAGCAAAATTAATGATTTTTAAATTGATTTTATGATTTTTTAAACAAATTTAATAAACAAATGCATTAATTAGGCATTTGTCGACAGAAAATTTTTTTATTTTCTATGTCAACTTTTTAATTAGGAACTTAATGAAAACCTGAGCAAAATTTATAATTTTTTTTATCAATTTCGTTATTTTTTAAAACAAATTTAATAAAATAAACGCATCATTTGAGCATCTGTGGACATGATATGGACCCATTTATATTTTTGATGTTTAGGGTTTTGACCTGGTAAACGTTGTTAATAATTTTGATTTTAATTAATTTTCTTCTATTGGTCTAGAGTCAATATTTTTTCAATATTGATTTTTTTTAATTCTGGAAAATACTTTCTTATTTCGCTGGTATCCAAAGCCAGATCTTTCAGATTCCCGATGATTTAAGTACTAATTTTATTAATTTAATCAATTTATTAAATGAGTATATCTATTAGCAGGAAAAAATCAGAAATATATCCGAAATAAATATAACTTTCATGTTTAAAAATGAAATCTTACAAGTATAAGGCATGACAATGGAATTCAACTTGTAGGAGTTGTGAAAAAAATTCTATCTCTGTAGCTTAGTGGATAAGAGCATCGTGCTGGGAATATGAAAGGCCTGGGTTCGGATCCCAGCGAAGCAAGAAATAATTTTATTTCTAATTTCAAAAAATATGGATTTCGGACCAATAGACAGAAGCAATTAAAATCAAATTATTCAATACATTTTATCTGGTCAAAACCATGTTATCAAAAAATACAAAATATTCGAATGTTGGAAATCCATTATCCTCAGTATTCCACAAAAGTATTTTTGATTAATTAGATGAAAGTAACAATAATACCATAAAATCTCTCTAGACACGTACAATATTTTCCATAATTTTTTAGATTTAATCATCTCCTACTATCGCTCCCTACCATTTTTTGACAAATGATTGACTCCTAATGATTGAAAGTATTCCTAGCGGAAAAAATAAATTCTACAAAATTTATTGTTTCGAATTTTGAAAGCTAATTTTTGTATAACTGATATTGTGTAAAACACTTTTTTCAATAAAACGTTGTTGAAAGAAATAGTTATATTTAAAGGTTATTTAACTTTTTAAAATACTAAACATTGATTTTTAACAATTATTTTGAACAACTAATTTTTTGGGAACAGAAAAAAATCTGCGTTAGCCCGGGTTTGAAACGGGAACGCTGCTGTACATAAGTAGGGCTTTAACGAAATACGCAACTACATTTTCGTAAAATATTATCAGTTTATCTAAAGAATGTGGAAGAAAACTTTTACAATATACAAAATTATACAAAAAATTTAAGTCGTCTTTAAAGATATTTAAAACTTTTAGAAATTTGAAAGATAATTAAAAATGTTTTATAAAACACGTCCATTTACAATTTGACTACTTGTAGACAATTGTAAGTTTTTCATTACGAAATATACTGCTAGTGACTCAAAAATGACCTTATTTATTATAAAACTTTTTCCAATGACAATATTCTTTATTTAAATAAATTTTATTACAAAAAATTTCATCAATTTTCAACCAGCATATTTTCTTTTTTTAATTAAATTAATTTTAAATCACTTTAAATATCCTTCGTTAATGCTTTATTTATGATCAACAATTGTTTATTTTATAAACAATTTTATGAACAAATTCACAACCTGACTACCTTTCAGTAAACAAATCTATTTTTTCAGAAATCGACTGCCAAAAAGTCGAGTAAAAATTCAAAAACGCTACTACATTCAGCAATAGAATTTCTAAAGCCACAATAAAATTGAAATTAACTTTTTTCAAAGAAACGGTTGTTCACTATTAAAAAATGATAAATTTTTGGTTCTTTCAGTAAAATTGTTTCTAGAAAATAATTGTAGCGCATTGATAAAAGAATATAAGAAAAGTATACAGCAAAGTTGTTTATAATTGATTTTGTTGGAAGAAAAAAATCTGCTGATTAAAAATTTAGGAAAATCTGTTTGTTTATAAAGTTGATTTAAATATTTATGGAAATATCGTCACTAGACAGTCTTTTGATAAATAAGGTTCTTTTTTCAGAAACAGTAATTTGATTTCGTAAAAAACAAAATCCTTTTATTGACAGATAGTCAAATTGTGAATTTTTTTACAAATATGTTCATAAAAAAAAAGAAATCTGCTTGTAGATATTATTTTTGTCCGCGAAATTTTTTATCGATTTTTTTTAACGAACGAAGTCTCCAGTGATCGAAATAGCTAAGATAAGCATTTTCTATCTAATTGGCTTATAACATTAAAAGTTAACTTAGACTTTAAATGAAATGGCAATTAATTATTGCTTTCACATACCAACTGTTAAATTTTTAACTAATAAGTGTGGAAAGGAACCCAGTGGGCACAAAATTTGGCGACGTCTTTACGAGATCGTTACGACTTCGTTACGACAATTTTGCGACATCCTATGTCCATGTAGTTAAGGTGTCTTTACGATATCGTAAATAAGTCCTATGATTTGACGATCTCTTTACGATATCGCAAAGACACCGAAACGACATGGACATAGGATGTCGTAAAGTTGTCGTAAAGATGTCGTAAAGACGTCGCCAAATTTTGTGCCCACTGGGAAACGCGAAGAGGAGCAAAAATTGTATTAGTGGAATTAAAGAAATGGGAACATAAGAGCGACGTGATGACAAAGAAGAGGTTGTTGTATGGAAGGAATATGCAGTATAAGTTAAGGAAAATAGCCCCTGTGGGCACAAAATTTGGCAACGTCTTTACGACATCGTTACGACATCTTTAAGACAACTTTACGATATCGTAAAGACAACTGAACGACATAGAAATAGGATGTCGTCAAGTTGTCGTAAAGATGTCGTAACGATGTCGTAAAGACGTCGCCAAATTTTGTACCCACTGGGGCGGCAGAAGTAAAAAATAAGTGAGCAAGAACGTGAGTTCAGTATGGCAGAAAATAGCTAGAAGGAATATGGTGAGATTGGGACGAAGAAAGGGAAGACATACTAAGAAATGAGGTACCGGGAAACTAGGAAAGAAACGAACGGAAGATAGGAAAATAAGAGTTAGTAAGAAACAAAAAGAGACGAGAAAACAATGTAAGGATGAATGGAGGATATTTTACTTGAATATAGCAAGATTAAAGAGAAACGATACGGAGTTTATGTGAAATTTGACACAGTGAGATGTAGTAGTAATGATGGACACGTGGCTAGATAAAAAGGGATGGAAAAGAGTAAGAGGAAGGTCACCAAGAGGTTACAAATGGCAAGTTCAAAATGCAAAGCGGAAGAATAATAAAAAAGGCATAGTAATGGGAGGAATGGTCATGGGAGTGAGGAACGAATGTATAACAGAGAAGGATAAGAAATAGAGAAAAGAACAAAAAAAAAGGTTTAATGGCAGAACAGGTAAAGATGGGAGGAGAGAGAAGTGGAAGATAGTGGGGATTTATGTGAACGGTGACATACAGGAGAAAGCAGAGTAGATTAAAGAAATGATGGAAGATAATAAGGAAGAGATCAACTATATAATTAGTGCAGATTTCAATGCGAATACAAGAGATAGAGAAGGAAGGGAATGGGGAGGACAGAGGGAAAGAAAATCCAAATATAAGGTACTACATGGGGAGGGAAAGAAATTGTTAAAGAGTTGGGAGAATGTGGGATGGTTTATCTTAAAGGGAAATATAGAGGTAGATGAGGAAGGAGAATATACATGCGCAGGTAGCAAAAGCTGAACCGTAATTGATTATGCCATAGTGAATGATGAGGTAAGTAAGAAGGTCAAGAAACTAGAGGTAGGAAATTATATTGATTCATATCACTTTCCCCTAATAGGCAAAAAAGAACTTAGTAAAGAAAGGAATAGATGTAAATAATATGAGGATTGTACGGAGACAAATGAGGAGGTCAGAAAGTAATGAAGAAAATGGAGATAAGAAAAAAGTAGTGGAGAAGAATATAGGAGAAAAAAGGAGTAAACTGAAATGTATATCAAGAGAAATAGGAAGAGAATAAAAGGCTGGTGGGAGACGCGGGGAAGCCAAGGACGGAAGAAGTGACGATAGAGACGATAGAGAGTGAAAAAGAAGAAAATAAGTAAATCAGGATATTAAAATTTTAGCATGAAATAGAAAAGCTAGGAAAGGAGGAAAATATGGCAGAGAAAGAGATAAGGAAAAGGACATAACAAGGGGGAAAATAGTCAAGGTGTTGGAAAAAATAAAAGATGGAAAGGCACCTGGTATAGATGCGATTCCAACTGAAGGCTGGAAATGTGGGGGCACGAAATTAAAGGAATTGGCATGGACAATGTTTAATAGGTTATGAAAATGTGAGGGGGGGGGCAGAGTTATGGAAAGAAGGAATAGTAATACCCATTGTGAAGACAGGCAAAGGGAGGAGTGTAAAGATTATAGGGGTTTGGCTTCGTGGACAGAGTTGAGATAGAAAAAGTTATGGTGAAAAAGGGTGTACGAAAGGACTTAATAAAAAGAGTATCGGAAATTTTCAGAGAGACAAAAAGCAGAGTAGAGGTAGGCAGCAAGTAAGAGATAGTTTCTCGTTAGTGAGAGGATTCAGGCAAGATTGTCCTCTGAGCCCATTTTTATTTAATATATTGATCTCAGACCTAGAAGAAGCAATGAATTGAAAGGGATAGGGAGGAGTTAGGATGGAAGCGAAAAAGATATAACCGTTGGCATATGCGGACTATTTAGTGTCAATGGCAGAGGATGTAGAAGGTATAAAGGGCCTAATTACTGGATTGGAGAAATACTTAGATGGGAAAAAGTGGCATTTAAATGTAGAAAAGACAAAGATAATGAGGTTTAGAAAAGGGAGGGCGAAAAAAAAGAATGAACTGGAAGATGGAAGGGACTAAAGTGAGAAAAAGTATATAGATATAAATATTTGGAATATACTTTGCAAACGCATGGAGATTATAGAGCTTATATAAGAGAAAGGGTAAAGAAAGTACCAGGAGTAATGAAACAGGTATGGGGAACATGGGACATGGAGTAAGCTATGAAGCATTGGAGGAAAAGGACAGGGAAAAGCAATTAATAGAAAGATGGGGAATTAATGAGGATTCAAAATATAATAAATCGTATGAGATGATAAAAAAGGAAGGAGTACCAAAGTATTAAGAGAAAGGATGGGGTGATAGAAGATGGACTAGAACAGCAAGATTTAGATTGGGAAACGAGGTAAGAGAGGGGATGCATTGGGGAAAGAAAGAGAAAGAAAGTGCAAAATATGTGAATGTGAGGAGGAAACATGGGAGCATGTATGAGAAGGATTTAGGAGAAGAATGGAAAATAAGGGAAGCTGACAAGAGAACGTGGTAAAGAAGCTAGGGGAGGGTGAATTGGAGGAAATGTCGATGAAGGGTTTGGAAGGGACTAGATGGGCGAATGAGAAAGGATGAAAGTGGAAAAATGGTAAAGTTAGAATGAGATAGAAGAGAAGAAAAAGTGAAGGAAAGCGGATCAAGGTAACGGATGTCGTCTATATTAGAAGCGTAAAGATTCAAGTAAGTAGATATTATGCTAGATTAATCTAGAAGTAAGGAGATATGAAAATTGATGTTAATAGTTGTAGTTATTATAAATATTGTGAATGTTGTAAATAATAAGGTCAAGATAATATAAAGTTTTCAGACGGTCATGTAAACCCTTACGGGACACAACATGAATAAAAAAGCACCTTTTAACACGATTGCTGAATTTTCAAACGAACCAGGAAAGATGCGATTTCCACTAAATTAGATGATTTTTTTAAATTAAAAAGACAAATTTAAAGAAGAAGTTGAATTTTCATCCAAAGAAGGTATCAATTGACTTTTCAACAAAAAAATGTGTATTTTAAACAACAAGTAAATTTTTCACGAAATAGTCAGATTGTCAATAAAACACATATATTTTTAATGAAACAGTTGAATTTTCAACATACAGTTAAATTCGCAACCAAAAATTTTTAACAAGATTGTTGAATTTTCAACGAAACTGGGAAAGATTCAATTTTTACTGAATTAGATGAATTTTTTAATTAAAAAGACAAATTGTCAACAACAAAAAATAGTTCAATTTTCGTCCAAAAACAGAAAAAGATGCAATTTATTCCAAATTACAAGAATTTTTAAATGAATAAGACAAAGGGGGAGGGTCGGTAAGGCCGGTTTTTGGCCTAATTTATTTTTGGACCAAAAAATCTGAAAAAATCATGGTAGTATCTTATAAGTATCCCGAGT
>NC_046664.1:12614533-12620670 GCF_010883055.1 Belonocnema kinseyi | reverse complement strand
CTGACCTTTATCGCGTCAGGTTCAAGGTCATAGGAAGGTCAAATCGAGAGAAAACGCTTTAAAAAATATGACCTTGAACGTGACGCGATAAAGGTCAGCGGACACCAGGTTCATAATCAGCGACCCCATAAACCTATAACATATTTTTTTTAATTTTTTTACCGGCTTTTCTCGATTTGACCTTCAAATGACCTTCAAATGACCTTGAACCTGAAGGGATAGAGTTCAACGGATGCCAGATTCGTAATTAGCGACTCCAAAAACCTATAACGTATTTTTTTGGATTTTTTTACCGTTTTCTCCCGATTTGACCTTCCAATGACCTTGAACCTTACACGATAAAAGTCAAAGGACGCCAGATTTGTATTCGGCCACCCCGAAAACCATAGTAAACCCGAGCTAACCTCAGAATACATGTTTAAGAGTGTCAAATCTCTCGAAGATACAGTTGGTGGGTAGTGGTGTTTCCTATATTTGTAGGGGGGGGGGTAGCTGGGGGGTGGAGGGTAGTCCTTTTAGCGTGCAATCGACTCGGGATACTTATAAGATACTACGATGATTTTTTCAGATTTTTTGGTCCAAAAATAAATTAGGCCAAAAACCGGCCTTACCGACCCTCCCCCTTTGTAAAAAAAATAGTTGAATTTTCATTTAGAAAAGATTTAATTTGACTTTTTCTCACGAAAAGATGAACTTTAAAAAAAGTAAATTTTCTATAGAAATAGTTGAATTTGTAACCAAAAAAGACAAATTTTCAACAAAACAGTTAAATTTTCAGACAGAAGAGATGACTTTTTAGAAAAGTGTAGAATTTTCAACAAAATCAAGAAAGATGCAATTTATACTAAATTAAATGAATTTTTTAATTTGAAAAGACAAATTTTCAGTGACAAAAAAATAATTGAATTTTTATTTTGACGATTTTTTTTCTAAATCCCTGACTTTTTCCTGCCAAATAAAATTCCCTGACTTTTTTAAAATTGAATTTAATGTGTGAAGAAAATATCCAACTCCTTCGCTTCGCTAGGAATCGAACCCAAGTCTACCGATTACCTGTCGGGTGCTCTTCGATCGATAATGTCGATTTCTAATTTCACGCAATGCGATTAGTATCTCCATCCAATAGGTCATTACAATCCCTGATTATAAAAAAAGTTAATGAAATCGACGTCATTAGCTGGGCGGTGAATTTTAATCCGGGTAGAGTGAGGCTTTGTAGTTATTTCGAACGTTTTAAAAATAATATCGAGCGGGAATTTCATGCCGAGGATGATTTTGCGCATTTGATGATATTGTAAAAATAAAAAAAAAATACGTAAAATAGGGGAGAAGAAAACTTCAGAAAACTGTTTTCTGCAGCTTTCTTCCCCCGTAGCTAAATATTCTAAATAAAGTCGAAGTGTAATTGGCTTTCACGTATTTTTGTTTGCGAAATAAAATAACACTAATAGCTTTCGCATATCTCGGCTATTCGAAAAACTTTTTAAAATAGAAATGCCTGATACAATTTAAAACTTATCTTTTCAACCTAATTTACAGTGGGATTTTAAAGATTTTTTAAGCCAATAAAACATTTATTACCTTTCGTTTCTTATCGAAGAGGTAAAAACATGAAAAATACTTTTTAACTGATGCAATCAGCTCGTGTTTCACACATGTCTTGCAGAGAAAAAATAATTAAGACAGTAACTGTTTTTTATGGAGTCAAATTAAAATTTGTTTGAGTCTTAAAACTTTTTATTTTGAAGCGAAAGAAAGTGGTCAATGAATGATTTCTCAAATTTAAAGTTTCCTTTGTGTTTATTATCAGATTCCAAAAAAATAATAAATAAAAATTGTTTAATTAAAAGAAATTAGAGTTGAAAATTGTAAGAAATAAATTATATTTTATGAAAAATTTTTTGCATTAAGTTATAATTTTAGAGTGGTTTTTAACTTTTTAAATAGGCATTCTGCCACATCTGTGCCATACGCGTGTTTGTACAATTGTTCGTAATAGTGAAAAGAAATGGTTTTCGCACCTGATAAAATTAGCCTTGAATAAATTGAAGTCAAAAACCGGAAAATTTATACATCATTTTTTTATCGCCGAAAGTTATAGACTGCAAAACATTTTTATCGTAAAATGTACATTTTACAATTAATAAAAAAAATGAATTGATTTTGAAAAGTAGATAAAATAAAAATCATATTTACTGATCAAGATTGATATTTAAGAATGTATTGAGAAATAATAATGTCTATCTTCAACTGCAAAATAATATTTATAAACTATTGAGTAATTTTTTACATGTCTTTCGATTGTTAATATTTTATTATTTAACATTATTTTTTATTGATATGGCCTATTTAAGGAAACAGTTTATGATATTACGGAAGTAGAAAAATTCCGAATAATCAATTTTTCCACTGTTTATAATACTGTTGAATCAGAAATTCCCGAATAATGAAATTTTCGAATTGAAAAATTCCCGGATAACAAAGTTTCCAACAGAAAATTGATCAAAGTTTCAGTTTGTTTTTGAAATCATCCAAAAATCTAATTTTTGTTCAAAATTTTTGTACAATCTTCTTAATATTGCAATTACTTTCGAATCTTTAAAATTTCTAAATTTTTCCAATATATTTTGAAACAATTTAGTTTTCCTAATTTTTTTTACAATCCTACAAAATTAATTTAAAAGAATAAAAAACGTCTATTATTTGTAAACGTAACTTTATATTTCCGTAATTAACTATTTTTTTGGAGATTACTTTTTTGTTTAAAATTTATTTTTTTAAATAAAAATTGAATGAATATATTTTTTGGCAAAGATTTCAAAACTCGTATTTTTTCGTCAAATTTAACTGTTTTGATTCAAAATCAAAATCTTCTTTCGATAAAAGATCAAATAAAAAATTTGTGGTTCAGAATTCCCGGGTTTTGGAATTAAAATTTAAATATTCAGTTGAAAGTTAAACTATTATGTTAAAAAGTCCTTTTTTATGTGAAAATTTCCAATTTTAATTGAAGAATTTACTTCTGCTGAAAAAAATGAGCTATTTAGTTGAAAACTCGTTTTTTCTTTAAAATAAATTTTCTTTACCGAAAATCTAACTATTACAGTTTGAAAACTGATTTTTTAGTTCAAAATTCAACAAGTTTATTGAAATTTAATATTTGTTAGTTGAAAAACTGTATTGTTTGTTACAAGATTCATTCTTTTGATTGAAAATTCAACTATATGATTAAAAATTTTTTATCCTATTAAAAACATATTTTTTCACAGAAAAATACGGATTTTCAATAAAAACAGTTCAGTTAATAATCATTTACAATTTTTCCAGAAACCTTATTGTCGGTACCAGTCATTTTACTTGTAAAGATTAATTTTTTATAAAGGAGAAGTAGAAATAACGCATTATGCGCGCATTTTTATTTTTTAGAAATTTCAACAAAATATATTGAATTTCGAAGATGAAGAATAACAATTTAAAAAAATTTAAAAAAACGTCCCTTTTTTTGAAATTCGTTTTTTTATTAAAAATTGAATTATTATATTTTTGATCAAAGATTCATCGTTTTTTGGTCAAAATTGGTCAAAATGGTTGAAAATTAATGTATTTTGTTAAAAATTCTTTCTTTTTGGTACAAAATGAATCTTTTTGCTAAAAATTCAGAAGCTTTAAGTGAAGATTTTTCTCGCTCTTGACTGGAAAATATTTCTTAGTTGAACATTTAACTTCTGTTAGAAAGTCATCTTTTTTGGTCGAATTAAACTGTTTTAATTAAAAATTAAAATCTTTTTTGGGTGAAAGATCAAATACTACATTTTTAGTTCAGAATTCCTGATTTTTGTAATTAAAATTTAAATACTTGGTTGAAGTTTAAACTAATTTGTTGAAAAATCCTTCCTTATGTAAAAATTCCCAATTCTAATTTAAAAATTTAATTCTGCTCAAAAAATGAGCTTTTTAGTTGAAAACACGTTTTTTCTTTAAAATAAATTTTCTTGACTGAAAATTTAACTATTACTGAAAAATACGGATTTCGAGAAAAAAGTTCAGTTTCAAAAAAATAGGTGAAATCTTACACCAAAAAGATGAATTTTTAACCAAAAATAATTATTTGCAAAAATGAAGAATTTTCAACCAAATGGTTACATTTTCAAAAAGAGATGAATTTTAAAGTAAAATGATTAGTCTTCAACGAAACCAAAAAAGAAAAATTTAAGCCCTACTGGAAATTTTAATATAAAAAAATAAAATTTCTACTATACGATACAAATTTTCGAAATAAACAGACGACATTAGAAAAACAATTATTAAATTTTAAACCAAAAAAGGTTTTTACCATTAAAAAAGACAAAAAAATTCTAGGAAATTTACAATTTGAAGGAAAAACATCATTTTCGATGCAAAATAAAAATTTCAAGCGATTATTGATTTTTACATTCTCATCAGAGAAGGTATTAGATTTGTGTAAAATTGTACCCCCCCCCCATTTTTTTCAAATTTTTACGTCAACCATTTAGGATAAAAATTTAATAGTGGGCCCATTTTGAATATTTTTGAAAAATGTAAATTAAGAATATTTTTTTTCTAAATTAATAAATATTCTTGAAACTGTTGGGAATTGTCCAACAAATTTTGAGAATATTTTTAAAAATTAAAAAAGTATCTTAAAAATCTTCCATATTCTTTTTGCCTGATTTGGAAATCTTTTAAAATATTTGAAAATCTTTTTAAATATTCGCTTAAAATAAAAATTCATAAATAATTTTTCTCAAAATCCTAAAATACTTTTTTTAAAATTCTTTAAACCCTTCAACACTCTTAAATAGCTTCTAAATTTCTTGGTGAATATCTTCTGAAATTTTGTAATCTTGCAAAATGGAAAAGTGTTGAAAAATGTTATATTTTTCCGCGAGATTTGAAAAAATCATTTGAAATATTTTAAAACTTTTCCTTAAAATTAATTTTTTAAAATAAAAAATCTATTTAAGTTTACCCTGGAATGTTTAGGTTAAAAAAATTAAAACGTTTAAAGTTTCTCAAGAAGCTTCAAAAAATTATTTCAAAATTTACAAAAATCTACATTTTGTTTAAAATTTTGTGAAATTCTTTTAAAACTTCTAACATTTACATATATCTTTTAACATAATTCAAAGTTTTCATACATTTTTAAAATCGTGCAATAAGTCAGAAAGTTGAACTTCGCAGAACTCTGGGAACTTGAAAAAATTCTGATTGTTCTTCACCTTCCAGAAATCCCTGACCTGCTACCAAGCTGAATTTATAATTTGATGATTTATTGATTATTTTTTAATATTTAACATTTTTGAAATGCTTTCAAAACATAACAAGACTTTTTGTTTATGTGGGATAAATTTAAAAAAAATTCATACTTGTTTGTTGAAACTTCTATTTTATATAAAAATACTTATTTTTTGCTTGAAAATTCAAAAATTTTATTGAATTTTTTTGCTTGCCAGAAAAATTATTTTTTATTTAAAATTCATCTTGTTCTGTCGAAATTTTACCTTTTTAGTTAAAGATGGAACGGCCTGAATGAAAATAATTCGTTCCGGTTAAAAATGATCTTTTTACATTCTCATCAGAGAATGAATTAGATTTGTGTAAAAATTGACACCCCCCCCCAGTTTTTTTTGAAATGTCTACGTTTTGAGACCCCCTTAATCATAAAAACAGGTTTTTGAAAAATGTGAATCGCGATAACTTTAGAAACACTTAACTTATTGGATTGTCCTCTGGTAAACTTTTTGAGTATCTTAAAATGAAGGTCATGCTCGTTTACGGGCCATTTTGGACAAAAATTTAAAAAGTGAACACAATTTGAATATTTTTAAGAACACTTTTTTTCAAAGATTAAATAACTTTTGCATGGATATTCATAGTATTCGAATAGACAAACAATTTATCCTAATAACTTTTTTTTATAAAAGCAAAACTTACCGGAGTTATAGTATTTACAAAATTAAAAAAAACTCGAAAATGAAAATTTTCCGTCAAATAACGCACGATATGTAGAACAGTCGTGGGACGATGGTCGTGGGGGCTAAAGCGTAGGCTTTGGACCCACTCCTTCGGCTTGCGGGTTCGATTCCCGCCTCGCACTCTGGAAGAGTCTCGGTGGC
>NC_046664.1:12549143-12614433 GCF_010883055.1 Belonocnema kinseyi | reverse complement strand
TCGGAACCCACCTTAAACTGTAGGTCCCCCTTCCACCACCAAGTAGGTGTGTGGAGGGTGTGTAAAGGAATAGAGAAGGTGTAAGAAAAATGTAAACCCTTAGGGGACACATTAGAAGCTTCCACTCAATGTAGAACAGTCAAGATAGGAAAAATATAGCTTTTTGAATGCCTGACAAGATTATCGTAACAACTTTTTGAATTTTGTGAAAAATCGAAAATTCAAATTTTGACAGCATGAGAAAATAATGGAAAGTCCTACAAATATTGACCAAATTATAAAAAAAGATTTTAAAAATAATAATAAGATTTCTAAGAGAGTTATCGAGCCTAATTTTCTAAATAATTTTTTTTAAACAATTTTAACAATTTTTTTACAAATAAACAAATATGACGAAAAAAATGTTCATTTTTTCTCTTTGACGTTCCCATTGCTCATTAATAACAGGAAAATTTTTGAAATCGCCTAAGTTACATAGAGTAACATTAGCTAAAGATATTCCAATATTAGACAATATTAAAAAAATGTGTTTATAAACAAATTATTTTTTTTTTAAATGTTCTACCATTTTTCATGAATATACGTTTTTTCAAGTTATATGGCATGGAATTTAAATGAAAAGAATATTACATAAGAAAATTTTCCTTAGGATTATAATTGTTTATATTAGAAACAAATTTAATGTACAAATGCAGTTCTCACGCATTTTCCGACAAATATATGCGTTTTTTTATGTTAATTCTGTTTAATTAGGAACTTCATGATAATTTTACCAAATTCATAATTTGCTGATAATTTTTATGATTTTTTTAAACAAGTTCAATAAACAAATGCAATTTTCGGGAATTTGTCGGTGGAAAAATTCGGTTTTTTGAATCCAAGTATTTTCAGTTGGGAAATTCATGACAGTTTCAACAACATTCAGGATAAATTGATAAATTTGATTTATTTTTATTTTATTATTTTTTTATTTTTACTCGTTTATTTTCTATGTCAACTTTTTTTATTATCAAGTTCATGATAACTTAAGCAAAATTCATAATTTTTTGAATAATTTAATGTTTTTTGAACAAATTTAATAAACAAATGCATCAATCAGGCATTTGTCGACAGAAACATTATATTCTTTCTATTTTAACTTTTCAATTAGGAACTTTATGAAAACTTCAGCAAAATTTATAAGTTTCTGATAAAACTTTCAGCGAAATTCATGATAAGTTAATCAATTTGATGATTTTTAAAAACAAATTTAACAAACAAATGCATTATTCGGGCACCTGTGGACGGAACAATTCGTTTTTTTTTTTATTTAATTTTTTTTATAATCGGAAACTTCATCATGATTTCTACAAAATTCATAATTGCTTGATAAATTTTATATTTTTTCAAAAAAAAATTTAGTAAAAAAATTCATTATTTGGGCAATTGTCGATGGAGAAATGATTTTTTTCGATATCCTAATTTAGAAAGTTGAAATAGAAAAAAAAAAATTTTTCTGTAGACAATATAATAAATTTTGAAAGAGACAAATTTTGACAAAAAAGATAGTTTAATTTTCATTTATAAAATGTTAAAGTTGACTTTTGAACACGAAATTATTAATTTTCATAAAAATGAAAATCTTCGAAAAAAATGGTTGAAAAGAAAAAAAGAAAATTTTTTCACTAAATTTGTTTGAAGAAATAATAAAATTTATCAAATCATTATGAATGTTGATAAAATTCTCATAAAGGTCCCAACTGAAAAGATTGGCATTGAAAAACCCGAAATTTTCTGCCGGCAAATTCGAAAAAAAAAACGAATTTTGTTGTAATTATTCATCCAAATTCCCTAACGTCATTCGAAGATCAGTCATTAACAATTAAATACAATCAAAGAACAAAGTTTGTGTGACGAAAAATAGCAGAATAATGCAATTGTTAACTAAGATCGTTTGAACAATTGCGAATTGTTATTATATGAGCAGATATGATAACTGAGTGTCATTCAAGAGCTGTATGGAGCTAATTTCATGGAAAATGACTATTCTATTCGTCACCAATAGCTGAAGCCAAAAATTGTTTTCTTTATTTGTTTATAATAATGATTGTTTATTCATGAATCCTCACAAGTATGACACAAAAATGATTTTTGTTGATTAATTGAGAAAATTCAGTGAGAATTAAGGTACCATACGCCGTAAAACCATATGAAACCATTTCATCCACTTATTTGTTTATAACAAATTAAATACATTTTTTAATTTATCCCACGGTACTGGAAAATTGTACTGGATAGTTCCTCTACTCATTTTGGGTATTTGGAAATGAATCTGAGTATTCTCTTGGAAATGGTACTCTTCAAAAGTCCAAAATTTTTTTTTTCATTTTTGTCAAGAAATAAAAAAAATAGAGCCTCAATTGGAATATATGCTCTGATAGGATCATGCGGATTTTCATCAGCTTTAATTTAAAAAAAAACTGTTTGAATCGGATGAAAACTGTAGACGGAAAATCAATGTGTCTAGATTCGTGATTTTCATCCCACTGTGCGGCAATCTGAAAGACCTGGGTTCGGATCCCAGCGAAACAAGAAATAATTTTTTTCCCAATTAAAAAAAAAAAAAATTTTAAATATGGATTTCGGATTAGTAGACAAAAAACAATCAAAATCAAATTATTTAATGCATTTATCTGGCCAAAACCATGACATCAACAAATATAAATCATTCGAGAGTTCGAAAATCATTATTCTAAGTATCCCGTAAAAGTATTTTTTTAATAATTATATGAGAATATCAATAAAATGTTAGACAGTTACTCAGTTCTTTACAATAACAGATGCGTATTCTCCTGAATGTTTGAATTAATTTTTTTTTATTGAAGACATGTGACGTGGAACAAAGAAACCAGCATAAGGACCGAAAAAGAGACCGAAAAATCGATTTTTTATCCGAAGTTGTTTTTTTTTTAAATAGGCATTGTAAAACAACTGTTTTGCAAGAATGTTTATTTAAACTATCGTTGCTATAGTAGTAGTGAAAAGAAATGGTTTGTGCACCTGATATAATTGGCCTTGAACCCATTGAAGTAAAAGAAAGTCAAATATACATTTTTTAATTAAAAAATACTAATATTATTATACCATAAAATCACTAACCTAAGGCACATACATTTTCAATAATTTTCTAGACTAATTATTTCCTACTATCGCTTCCTATCAATTTTTAAAAAATGATTGAATTCTAATAATTGAAAGTATTTCTTCCGGGCAAAAAATTCTCTACAAACCACTTTTTCCCATTTTGAAAGCTAATTTTTCTATGGCTGATATTGTTTAAACCATTTTTTAAAAATAAAACGTTGTTGAAAGAAATAGTTATATTTAAAGTTTATTTAACTTTTTTAAGACTAACTCTGATTTTTAACGATTATTTTGAACAAAGAATTTTTTGAGAACAGAAAAAAATCTGCATCAACCCGGGTTTGAACCGGGAACACTGCTATACAGAAGTGGAGGCTTAACCAATTACGCAATCACATTTTCAAAAATTAATATCTATTTTGAAAATAATCTAAAAAATGTCAAAGAAACAATTTTAATTCGACAAAATGTTAGGAACAATTTAGGTCAGCTTCAAAGATATTTAAAACTTTTCGAAATTTGGAAGATAACTAAAAATATTTTATAAAACACATCAATTCACAACTTGAATACTTGTAGACAATTCTAAGTTTTTTGTTACGAAATATATTGCTAGTGACTCAGAAATGACCTTATTTATTATAAAACTTTGTCAAACGACATTATTCTATATTTATATAAATCAAAAAAATAATTTCGATTTTCAACCAGAAGATTTTTTTGTTTTAACTGAATTAAGTTTAAATCACTTGAAACATGTTCTGTTAATACTTTATTAGAGAACAATAATGGTTTATCTTTAAACGATTTTATAACAAAATGCACAAACTAACTACCTATCAATAAACTAATGTCGCTTTTTCCCGAAATCGACTTTTCCAAAATTAATTAATGAAGAGAAAAACATTTCAATTACTTTACATCAATTTTATAAAAAAATAAAGATACAGATTAAAGATTGAAAAAACACTACATGCAGCATTGGAAACTCTAAAGTCACAATGGAATTAAAATTTAAAAGTTTAAAGAAATGGTTGCTCACTATTATAAAATGTTATTTTTTTTTTAAATAAAATTCTTCATGACAAAAAATTGTAGCGCATTGATCAAATAATATAAGAAAAGTATATAGCCAAGTTTAAAAAAAACTGATTTTGTTGAAAGAGCAATATCTGCTAAAAAATAAGATCTTTTTTTTCAGAAACAGTAATTCGATTTCATAAAAAACAAAATCCTTTTATTGACAGAAAGTCAAATTGTGAATTTGTTTAGGAAAATGTTTATAAAATAAAGAATTATTGTTTGTTGTTAAAATATCATAGGCGAAGGATTTTCTCAAATAATTTGAAATGAATTGAATTGAAAAAATGAAATATGCTGGTTGAAAATTGATGAAAACTTGCGTTTGTTTAACAAATTTATAAAAACAATTAAATATTTCTATTAAAAATTTTTTTTAAATCTCAGTCATTATTTATTTTCTATAAATTTTTATAACTTTTTTTAAAGGAACCAAATATCTAGAGTTTGAAATAGCTAAGATACGTATTTGTTTATTTAATTTGTTTATAACACTAGAAGTTGAATTAGACTTTAAATGAAATGGCAATTGATTTATTTTTACGTACATTTCAGAGAAAGTAATAAAAAATAATTTTTCGAACAATTTTTTGATGAATTAATAAATTAAGCATTATTTTATTTTACTTGTAAATACTTTAAGATCAGTTAGCCTTTGAGAGATGTTAATACCATTTAACAGATGTTTATACAAAATACTTTAAAATTTTTTAATAATATAAATTTTGACGTTGAAACAATTACTTAGGACAAATATTTTTTGAAGAACAGGAAAAATCTGCCTCCGCTCGGATTTGAACCGGGGACGCAACCATCCATGAATGGAGCTTTTACGTAACGGATTATAAACCATCTCTAAGGACACTTCTTGTAATATTTTCCTTATCAAATCTTTTATAAACCGAATAAAACAATATTTTAAATATAAATATAAAATTTATTTATTTATTTATTTTAAACACAAAAATTACCTTTCTGTTTCAAAAGACGATTTTTTAATCAAATACTTGAATTAACAACAAAATAATTAGATTTTTTAAAAAATAATGACATTTTCTACGTGAAAAGTTAAACTCTCGAACAAAACTGCAATAATTAATATTTCAACTAGAAATATGATATTTCGTTAAAAAAAAGAATTTAAAGAGCAAAAATGTAATTTTGCCAAAAAATTTAAATTTTCAATCATAGATATGAATTTAAACAATAGGCCTTTCAATTGGATTTTTAATTAAAAAAGATTAATTTTTACAAATTAGTTAAACTTTAAACCATAGATTAATTTACATCTAAAAATATGGATTTTTAAAAAATATGTCATAACAAAGTATGTTAAACAAAATTTTTAACATGAAAAATGGAATCCTCATCAAAGAAAATTAATTTTTAACCAAGTAGTTGCATTTTTATTCAAGAAAAATGTAAATTCTACTAATACAGACGAATTATTAAATAAAAAAGACTAATTTTCAAAAAAATTGTTGAATTTTCTTCCAAGAAAGCTTTCAGTTGACTTTTCAACATCTAAATATGTATTTTAAATAACAAGTAAATTTTTTAAAAAATAGCTGGATTTTCAACAAAACAGAATAATTGTTAACTAAACAGTTAAATTTCCAAGAAAAAATGATGATTTTGAAAGAAATTTTTTAATTTTTAACGAAATCAAAAAAGATTCAACTTCTATCAAATTAGATAAATATATTAATTAAAAAATCAACTTTTTCAACTACAAATCTAAAAGTCTAATAGTTTTTTTTATTCGAGAAAGATAAAATTTCTACTAATACAGATAAATTTTCAAATTAAAAAGACAAATTGTTGAAAAGATTAATTCAATTTTCATCCAAAAAGAGTTTCAATTGATTTTTGAACACCAAAATATAAGTTCTAAACAACAAGTCAATTTTCTATAAAATTAAAAAGACAATTTTTCAACAGCAAAAAATAGTGAATACTCATTAAAAAAATGATTTCAGTTGAGTTTTCAACACTAAAACATGGATTTTATTGACAAAGTAAATTTTTTACAAAAATAATTGAATTTTCAACCGAGAAAGACAAAGTTTGAACTAAACAATTGAATTTTGACCAAAACAGTTGAATTTTCGAAAATAAAATATAAATTTCAATATAAACTAAATTATTTATGAAAATAGTTAAATTTTTAACAAAGCAAAAAAAGACGCCATTGCTACTAAATTAGATGAATTTTTTATTGAAAGAGACAAATTTTGACAATAAAAGATAGTTTAATTTTCATTTCTAAAATGTTAAAGTTGACTTTCAAAAAAAGAAATAGAAATACAAGGCAAAAAATGACTACAAAACTACCGCAAAACTTCATTTTGAAAATTCTCCAATTTTTCCCTGACCAATTTTTTATTTTCCCTGACTATTAATAATCAAAATATTTTTAGCCGAGAATTGTTTATAATTCCAATAAAACAGTTTAAAATTAAAATTTAGAATTTTCAATTTCATTCTGCTTGATAGTTAAATAAAGTTATAAAAATTCCCTGACTAATCCAAGATTTTTGTTTCTAAATCCCTGACTTGTCCCTAAACTATAAAATTGCCTGATTTTAAAAATAGAATTTCATCTGTGGAAAAAAGATCCCTGTCTTTCGCTTCGCTGGGAATCGAACCCAGGTCTACGGATTCCCAATGTGCACAAAATTTGGTTACGTCTTTACGACATCGTTACGACATCTTTACGACAACTTTACGACGTCCTATGTCCATCTCGCTAAGGTATCTTTACGATATCGTAAATGAGTCGTATGATCTGACGATGCCTTTACGATATCGCAAAGACAACGAAACGACATGGACATAAAATGTCGTAAAGTTGTCGTAAAGATGTCGTAACGATGTCGTAAAGACATCCGACCGGAAATCAGCAGAGCTGGGTGCGATTCCCAGCGCAGCAAAGGAGAAGGATATTTTTCCACAGATAAAATTCAATATTAAAATTTTAAACATCGAAAAATTCTTAATCAGATTGGTACCTTAGATCAATAGTTCAGGTTTGTATTTTCAGGTAATGTTATTACTATCGTCAAAAATATCATTCAAAATACACAAATTATATTTATGGAAAAATGATACAAGATACGAATCAAAATTAAAATGCAAAAGTTCTTTATAAAAAAAGATCAACAAATGTTACAAGTAGGTTTTTATCGTAAAAAATAACATAAAAATAAAAAATACAATTTTTCGAAAAAACGATCAGACACGTAAAATATTTAATAACAAAATCGTTAATTTTCTCAAAAAAAACTATGATTTTCTTATGGGGTCAAATTAAAATTTGTTGCAGTCTTAAAACTTTTTATTTCGAATCGAAAGAAAAAGGTTACTAAACGATTTATTAAATTTTAGTTTAGGTTTGCTATGTGCTTATAATCGGTCTTCTGCTACAGCTGTGCCATACGCAAGTTTATTCAATTGTTCGTAATAGTGAAAAGAAATAATTTTCGCACCTGATAAAATTAGACTTGAATCGATTAAAGTTAAAAACCGGGAAATTTATACATCACTTTTTTCTCATCGAATTTTCTAGACTGTAAAAATTTATACTGTAAAATGAATATCATACAATTAATTATAAACAATTAATTGAATTTGAAATGTAGATCAAATGCAAATAATATTTACTGATAAACATTGGAATTTTAGACTCTATTTTAAAATAATTTCGATCTTAAATTACAAAATAATATTTATAGATTATTATGTAATTTTCTACATTCCTTTTGAATGTTAATATTTTATTATTTATTAGTATTTTTTATTAATATGGATTATTTAAGAGAAAATTGAGGAAATGTGAAAGAGACGACAGAAAAATTCCCAAATAATAAAATTCCCAAACAGTTTATGATATTGCGAAATTAGAAAATTTTCGAATAATCAAAGTTTCCACTGTTTATAATACTGCTGAATTGGAAATTCTTGAATAATAAAATCCCCGAATTGCAAAATTTTCAACAGAAAATTACCATATCAAAAAAATATCCGAATTAAAAAATTAGAAATTTATTTTAGACGTATTATTCATTTATTAAAAATACAATAATCAAATATTTTTATATATCAAACATTATTTATAATGTTTATATAGTTCTGGAATTAATTTGTTTCAACTTCTTGAATAATAAAATTCTGGAATAAAAAAACGACCGAATTGCAAAATTAACCATTTAAATTTTTGAAAACTTTTTTTTTTAATTTTTAAAAAATAATATACAAATTCTCAAATAAGATTTTTCATTCAGATAAATAATTTTTAAATCTTATTATTTTAAATGTAAGCAATAATTCTAAAAAATTTGAACATTACAAAAAAATTTTTGCGTTTTTTTTTTGTTTATTAGCATATTTATTATTGGGGAGTTTTCCAATTCGAAAATTTTAGAGTGTCCGGAATTTTATTTTTCGAGATTGTTCAACTCATTATTAAAAAATTTGGAAATTTTTATGTGTTGGCAATTTTATAATCATAACCTACAATTCTTATAATATTTATAATCTTTTTTGAAATCTATACCGATATCCGGTGAAAATCAAAAGGACAACCCAAAATTATTCAATAATTTTTTATTTTCTTTAAAACCTCAGATTTGTGTTTTTTTAATTACAAACTTATCTCATAAAACGCCCTTAAAACTAAAAATCATAAATTTCATGTATCTGAAGGAGAAGGTGAAAAAATTTAAATTTAAAAAAGTTAAAAACACCAACTTTCAATGAAAACCACTGTTAAATTTTTGTATATATTTTATTTTTATATTATTTAATTTCTATACATTTTACATACAATTTTTTTTTTAAATCGTAAATCTTCTTTGAAATCGATATACTTTTGTGTAAAATATCTGATTTTCATTGAAAAAAAAGTCAACATAACCAAAATTTTTTTCAAAATTATAAATGCTTCTTGAAATCCATATCGACGTTTCCGGTCTAAAATACTAGTTGAATGTGGAACCAATTATTTAAGATCGTAAGGTTTTTTTTTAATAAACCGAGCATAACCTGAAATTGTTCAAAAATATATTACCTTCTCTGAAATATAATACACAATTAATATTGTATAATAATGGTAGAAATTATTACTCTTTAAAAATCAAAAATTGGAATGTTCAACGAAAAACACCAGCATGCAATAACATAAAATTATTAAAAATTAGGATTCTAGTTTCAAACTTAATGATTTTTGTTGAAAATATCCGATATTCAGTTAAAAACGTTAAAGTAACTGTAAACTTTTCCAAAATTAAAAATGCTGTTTAGAATCAATATCAATACTTCCGGTGAAATCCGCTATCTTAACCTACAATAGCATAAAAATTTTATGAAAAATACCGATTTTCGGTGTAACATTCCAACATAACCTAAAATTGGTAAAAAGTTGTGAATCTTCATTGAAATAGAATACTTTTAAATTTCCAAAACTGTTAAAGGATTCTAAAGATTGCTCAAATTATAATGATTTTTTTTAGAGAATGGTCTATTTTCAATGTAAAACAAAAAAAAAACCTCAAAATTGTTAAACTTATAAAAATTTGTTTCGTGCGGTGTCATAAAATTAGTGAGTGACAGTACTAATTCAAGATTAAAAATACGTGGAGATTTATTTTTTAATTGTTTGTTCAGATATACGCAAAAACAATCCTCTTTTTATCATTTATCTGAAATTTAAAATAATTGCTAATTTAGTAAACAAATATAATTTTCAAACATTTATATTTTAGTCATTTCACGTTCCAAGCAAATCGTTTGTTAAATAAAATTGATAAAAACTTTGTCCGCAATAAATAACATGTACAATTTTTTAATAGCTCATAACAATGGTTAATTGTTTACATACGTTTGATAAACAAATACGAATTTTTGTTATTTTTCAACTGGCAGATGATGATGTTTCAACCGAATACATTTTTAGTTACTCGGAAAAATCATTTACTAATGATGCTTTAACAAAGAATAATAATTTTTTATTTTATAAATAATTTTATAAACGGATTCAAAACTTGACTACTTTTCTAAAATTGGATGTTGTTTTTTGCTGATTAATTGAAAGAATTTTTCTGTTTTTCAGGAACAAAGAAATGTAGTGGTTAAAAAAGGAAGAAAATCTGAATTTGTTTATAAAATTGATTTGACTAACTCATAAATATTACCTTCTGACAAAGTCTCCTCGTGAATGAGGTCCGTTTTAGGTCAGTGACAGTCGATATTGTAAAAAAAAACAATATCGTTTTGTTCAAAAGTAGTCAACTAGTAAATTTATTTTAAAAATTGTTTATAAAATAAAAAATTATTGTGGTTGGGTAAAATATCATAACAAAGGATTTTTCCAAGTACTTCAATTTAATTTAATGTCTTTTTATCAAATTTATTTAAACAATTAACTATTATTATCAATTATTTAAAAATCGTACATCTAATTCATCTCCGAAAAGTTTTTGATCTATTTTTTTAAAGAATTCTTTAGAGAACAAAATAGCTAAGATGTGCATATATTTATTCAATTTGTTTATAACTTAAAAAATTATATCACACAAAAACAATTAAACCCAACCATTAATTTTACGTATATTCTGCATAAATAATAAAATAATCATATTTCCAAGTATTTTTAAGTTTTAAGGAGAACATTTACTCATTAATTAGTTAATATAAAAATTAACAAACTTCTTTCAAATTGTAAGAAAACAATTTAAACAATTTTTATTTGTGTAAAGAATCTTATTTTTTTAGCTAATCGTGAAAAGCTACTTTTGTTCAGGATAAATTATGTATTAGATGAATGTCAAAATAATATTTTTTGTTTAAGTTATTTTGCAATTGGTTAAACAATTTCAAATGCATATTTTGTCTACAAATCGTGAAAATTTAGGATTTTCTGAAATTACTAAAGAATTAGCAAATGTTACCATAAATTTTATTTTTCTTAGGCTATTTGACAATTAATTAAAGACTTTTAATTTTTTTGAACAAATTCCTGAAACATTTTTAAAAATAACTATTGTTTAAGAAGTTGGGATTCAAGGTCCGAGATGAAATAGGAATGAATAATAGTAATATTAATAGTAACATTAATAGTAATATTATTAAGAATTAAATTCATTAGTTCCAGAAAATAGTGAATTTTCAAGATATATACTTTTAGTATTCATTAACTACGATATTGATTTAAAAAAGTAGTAACTTTTGAAAGTTTACGAGGGAAAATATTATTTCAAAAAATAAAAATTGTTGAAATAATTGTCAAATATTGTTAAATAAATATAGTACTCTTAATATTCGTGAATTTTTTCATTAGTTTCAGAAAAGAATTTTTACGGTTTATATGAGAACAAATTGTTTAAAACAATTCAAATTGTTAAAATAATAACGAATCATTTCAAATAAGATATATTAATTTACTGAATTTATCAACTATATTATTCATCCGGAAAAATAATAAATTTTACGTTTTACAGAAGAAAAAAATAATTTAAACAATTATAAATTGTTTAAATTTATGTTAAAAAATAATTGCAAAGTACCGTACTTAGCATGCATTTGACATAAAACTGCTATTTTGCATTTTTTGGAACATTCACCGGGCACAGTATTAAGGTATTCGGCTCTTTTAAATTTAAAGTTATTAAAAATTATTGCATAAAAAAATTTATTAATAAGTTATTTTATTTCAATTTTTTTAAACCAAGTTTTTCATATCCAAACCCCTATGCTAATTTTAAAAACTTCGGAGATGGGGTGTTTTTGACTAATTTGACCAAAAAAATGTCTTTTTTCCAGAGAACAAAAAAATCAAGGGGGGGGGGGGATATCGATCACAAAAAAAGGAGTTTTAAGAGTTTTTATTTGTTCAAACCATTTTTTTAGGAATTTTTTGTTAATACTATTGTTTAAAAAGTAAGGATTTAAGTTCCGAGATAAGACAATAATGAATGATAATAATTATATTATTATTATTATTATTTATAACTAATTTAATTAATTCCAGAAAAATAGTGAACCTTCAAGATTTATAGGGAAAAAATTGTTTAAACAAATTCAAATTGTGTAAAGAATTATCAAACATCATTAAATAAATATTGTATTCTTAATATTCGTTAATTTTATCATTATTTCCAGAAAATGATAACTTCTAATGATTTTCGGGAACAAATTTTTTAAACAAATTACAATTTTTTGAATAATTAAAAAAAATGTTAAACAAAAAACACTACGTTCTAAAGTCATAAATTATATCATTCATCCCGAAAAATAACAACTTTTCATGATTTATAGGAGGAAAAAATTTTTTGGACAAATACCAATTATTTAAACAATTCAAAATGAGTTAAAAATTCCTTAGAAAATTGTCTTTTATCAAATAAAAACAATTTATGTTAAAAGAAGATTTTCGAAAGTACCGTACTTTGTATGAATTTGACATAAAACTTCTATTTTGCATTCTTTTGGGCATTTTTCGGGCACAATACCAGGAGATTGTGCTCATTTAAATTAAAATGTATCAGAAATTATTACATAAAAAATTTCATAATAAGTCTCGTTATTGCTATTTTTTAAACCTAGTTTGTCCTATTTAAACCCCTATGTTCATTTTAAAAACTCCGGGCATGGATTGATTTTGACTAATTGAAAACAAATTTCTTTTTTCGAAGAACAAAAAAAGGAGGGAAGGGGAGGGGGGTATTGACCACAAAAAAAGGAATTTTTAGCTCTATAAACTTAGACCACCCTATGATATATACAAGAATTGGCCAATTTAATTAGGTCTCTTCAGTGGATTCACGCCTGCTCTCTATTTGCAATCTTTCACTTGACTTTCTGCTGATTAATAACCTTTGCAAATTTATGCTTCATTGAAATTATTTTTTACTTTGCGAATATTTAATTTTAATATATTCTGAAACTGTTTAGCGCATAACTTAGTACGTCATGTATCTATTAAAGCGGGTTTTTCAAGAGTATAAATAGCAAAGTATTGAACTCAATTTTATCAGTCAGACTTCATCCCTTCAGTATGAATTTGAACGTATTTTGTTTCTTGCTACTATCGGCAATTGGAGGCACTTTTAGTGCGGCGATACCAAAAATTGGTAGTCAATTGCCCGGAATTGTAGGAACAACCGGAAGTGGTCTTGGAGGTCTTCTCGGAGGTGGAGGATCCGGAAACGTATTGGGTTCACTACCAGACCTAAGCTCAGTGGTGAAAACTGTTGGTGGTTTAGGACAAGGGATTGATAAAACAGTTGCACAAAAATCAATTCAAAATCCAGTTGAACAAGTTGGAGTCAAGAGCCTTAATCCACTACCAGGAATTGGAAACGGAATTGGAGGTACTTCCGGAGGCGGTCTTGGAGGTCTTCTCGGAGGTGGAGGAACCGGAAACGTATTGGGTTCACTACCAGACCTAAACTCAGTAATGAAAACAGCTGGTGGTTTAGGACAAGGAATTGAAAACGCAGTTGGAAAGAAATTAATTGAAACTGCAGCGGAACAAGGTTTGAAAACCATGCATCAATATGAAAACAGAGTTCTGAAGACTATCGAAGACTTTTTTGGAGGTCTTTTCAACACCGGAGAGAAAGGAGGAGAAAAAGGTTTGTTTCCAAAAACAGCAGAAAACAGCCTTAAGACAATACAAGGAGTCGGAAATGGACTTCTAGGCCAAGCCGAAAAGGCAATTGAACAGATTAGTGGAGGAATTGGAGGCGGAATTGTTCCAAAAATCGGTGGGTGATTAAATTTCGAAGTGGGTGCCCAAGTCTGAGACTGAGTCCTAGACTGAGTAAGACTGAGGTTTTTGAGGCGGAAAAGGAAACAATGACGACGCAGACATGGATTTGAAAATTTCTACTGTTTTATTATTTTTTGCATTTTTAATACATCTTTTGTAATTGTTTTATATTCTCGACTCCTTATTTGTAGCTTTTCACTAGTTCTGCTGATTAATTATATTTGTATGTTTATCCATAAATGGATAAAAATATTTTTTAGAATGTATACTTAATAAATAAAAGTAAAATAAAAAAAGATTCAATATAATCTTGTTTTTGCATAATAATAATTTATTCTCCTTAAATAATATATTAGCTTTTCTTTCTCCCCATTGTTAATTATCATTAAACAATTATTTTCTCGCAATGAATATAAAAATATTCGTACTTTCTGTTTGAAATATAATACTTGACGTTGTTTAGAAAGGTAATTTTTTTAAACGTGTAATTATTTAAAAAATAAGTTATTGTTTGCTTACAAAATTTCTAAAATTTGAGTCAGAGATGTCCAATTTCTTCTCAAATAGGTATCCTAAGCTACTTTTTGAATAATAATTACACAATTTAAATACATTTCTTCTAATGCTTAAAAAATTTGAATTATTAAAACACTTTTTATTTTCTCAAGCAGTTTTTTTCTGCAACTTTCAAAAAATAGAATAAAAAAATCTTTTTCTGACTGTATATTCTATAGAAATAATATATGACAATTTTTAATTATTTGAACAAAGAAAATTGGTTTTAACCATTATTTTTCAAAAAATATTTTAGATTTTTTCCGAAATGTTGTAGGAATTCTTAAACGCTGAAAAACCTTTTAAAAATGAAGAGTCCTATTTAAGAACGTTCTAAAAATTTTTTATAGGATTTTTCACCAACTATAATTTCTCTTTAAGAGTTTTTAAAATATTTTTTGTCGTATAATTCGAAATTTGATGCTGTGGTAATCAATTTCAGACAATTCTAATACTTTCTCAATCAATTTTTGTTAAATAATTTTTTCTTCGTAACTTGTGTCGGTTTTCGCAAAATTGTATTTTTTTATTTTAAATATTATATTTCTGAAAAAAAAACAACAAAAACTACGTGTCCTATCAAGAAGTGATTCTTAACAAATTTTGTAGATCGTTTTTGGAATAAAAATTTTGGTGTATTCTTCTTTTTTGGCATCCTGTACAGTTTGAACACAAAATAGAATTTCTAAATTTTCACCAATTTTTGCGCAATCAAAATTTGAATCTTCGACTTTACAAGAAAATACAGAAAGTTGTTATGCTAATTTGCTATTTGCATAAAAGTTGTTATGTCAATTCCTTCAATAGAAAATTTGAATGTACATTTTTAGTTAAAAAATAATCTTTTCTTGTTTAAAATTCAACAGTTTGGATACAAATTTGTTTTATTAATTGAAAATTTAAATTAAACCATTTTATTAAGATCCATATATTTTTGTTGAAAATCGATATTTTTCGTAGAGAATGATCTTTCTCTTTGCAACTTGATCTTTGTGTGCAAACTCATTTTTATTATTAATTTTTATTATATTTATTATTATTTTTTTCATTATTACTATTTGTTATTATTATTTTTAAACTTATTTTTCTACTTGAAAATTCATCATTTTAATTAAAAATTAATTTCTTTGTTGTAATATGAGCTATTTGAAAAAAAACTTGTTTTTTCTTCGGATGAAAAGAATTTTTTTTCCAAACATTTAACAATTTTATTGAAAATTTGTTTATTACTCTGTTGAAAATTATTTTGTTTTCAAACTGAAAATGTAACTATAACTTCACTTCAATATCTTATAATTTTGAATAAAAATTCATCTGTTTGAACATTCATTTTCGAACTAAAAATTTAATTATTAAATTTTTCGTTGAAATTGATATTTCATAATTAAATTAAAATTAATAATTTTTGGTTGAAATTAATATTCTTGGTTGAAAAATTAGCTCGCTGTCAAAAATTCTAACCTATGGATTTTGTAAAAAAAAGATTTAAAAAATTGACGAACATTTGCATTTTTTATCAATTTTTTTAAAATGAATAATAAATAAAAAATTTTCAAAAAAACCTCTAAACATTTCTTTGCATGTAAGGTAAATTTCGCTTAAAATAAATAAGACTAATCAAAATTAAATCAAAATTGTTTGTCTTAGAATTATTTGTCTAGAAAGATTTTTTTCCTCCCTATGTATCATGATACTCAAATGTAACCAAAATTTTTTGAGAATATTTGTTTTAAAAAAATCAAAAAACACATTTTCCCTACTTCGTGTACAACTTTAAGACACTTCAGATAAAATAAAAATGTTTTTATCACAAAAATAATATAAGAATAAATGATAGAAGGATAAATATTATAAGAATAAATAAATGTTTATAATAAAAAATTGTAAAAATCGATTAATCTCTTATCGCCTTTTACTTGAAGTACCTTACGAATAAAATAAAGAATATTTGTAAAAAAAATATTTTCTATTTTCAATATAAAATTATGAATAAAGTTGAAAATATGGAAAATTAAAAAAGGAAAAATTTTGAAAATTCTTCAAGTTGATTCAGTTTTTGACAACAGACCTCAAATTTACTCTATATTTTATTTAAAGGTGATGTTTATTTAACTATAGTGTCCTTTTTATTTGATTCATTATTAAGTATATTAGTCTATTTTGGCAAAATATTTTATGCTATGAGCTCATAATTTGTAAAAAAAAAATAATGAAAAATATCAAAATTGAAAATAAGTCATTTGTTGGTTTTGAATTGGTATAAAGAAAAAGTCATCTTTATCTTTGTTGCAGCAGTGGCGTAAAAATATTTCTCCAAATGATCGTTATGAAATATTGATGCAACTGATAAAAATGACTTTAAATCCGCTAATGTCGAAAGGCAAACCCCAAATTACATACATTTTTTATTATTGCATGTTGCAATACTTTTAGCAATCAATTAGGCTTGAAGGCAGATAAAGTAAAAATTTTATAAGCGGAAAGAGTTTGAATAAAAAAACAATGATCATAATACTTTAAATTAATTATAAAAAACGTGGCATTCTCATTAACATGAAGCTGGTTGCTTTTCATGAAAAACGATGGCCTATTCAGAAAACGAGATCGTCAAAAAACATTGTTTGAATTTGTTCTTAAAAAACATTAAAATCAACAGATTAATGGATTTAGTTAATTGCATTTAAACGAAAATGACAATTTTGTGAACTACTCTAGCATAGTTTTCCTTAAATTGGACATTAATTCAAGTGTTTGAGGACGTTTCAAAATATAAAAAAAGCATAAAAAAGTATATTGCGAAATATAGGAAAATTATTTATTGCGTGATTTATTCAGGTATCAGAATTCCAAAAATTCGATGACGTTCGAAGCTATGTTTGCGAGAGTAATCTGATGAGCGCATAGCTTAAAACTGATTCGAATAATTCCTAAAAATTTTTTAAGGTCCATAAGAAGTGGAAATGTATGCACGTTATCCAATAAAAAAATTATTTTTAGAATAACAATTTAACTGTTTCGTATCAGCTGAAATCTCAATATATCTTGCATGTTATTTCAGGCGGTTCCTTCAAAAATCAAAAGTATAAATAGCTCAGGATTCAACTTGAATTTATCAGTCAGACATCAAAATGCATTTTAACGCGTTTCACCTTCTGCTACTCGTAGGGACAGGAGGCACTTTTGGTGGCCTTCTAGGGGACGAAGGGAAAGGAAGCAATAGAAAGGAGGGTGGATGCTCCAGTTGTGAGTTTGATGTCCGTGGAGATGGAATTGGAAACAAAGGTTTAGTACCAGACACATCGGACCAAGCTGGTAGTCTAGTGCAAGGACTTGGAAGCGCACCGCAAGGGACTTTCGGAGGTGCTATTGGAGGTCTTCTCAATGGCGAAGAAAAAGGACGTCAAGGAAGCAATAAAAATGAAGGTAGATTCACCAGTGGTGGATCTGATGTCCGTGAAGATGGAACTGGAAACGAAGGTTTAGTACCAGACACATCAAACCAAGCTGGTAGTCTAGTGCAAGGACTTGGAAGCGCACCGCAAGGGACTTTCGGAGGCGCTATTGGAGGTCTTCTCAGTGGCGAAGAAAAAGGACGTCAAGGAAACAATAAGAATGAAGGTGGATTCCCCAGTGGTGGATCTGATGTTCGTGAAGATGGAACTGGAAAAGGAGACTTATTACCAGATAAATTAGACCAAGCTGGCGGACTAGTGAAAGGACTTGGAAGCGGACTAAAAGGAATTGATGGAAAAGCTGTTGGAGATCTTCTCAGAGGTGAAGGCAAAGGACATCAAGCAAGAAATGAAAAAGAAAGCGGCTTCTTCAGCAATGAAATTAATGTCCATGGGGAAGGAACTCGAAAGGGAGGTTTAATACCAGACACATTAGATGAAGCTGGAGGTCTAGTAAAAGGACTTGGAAGCGGACTGCAGAGGATTGTTGGAAGCTCTCTTGGAGATATTCTTGGAAGCAGGGGAAAAGGACGTCAAGAAAGCAATACGAAAGGGAGTGGATCCATTAATGGAGAAATTCAATTCGATGGACATGGAGCTGGAACAGGAAGCTTATTACCAGATACATTAAACCAAGCTGGTGGTTTAGTGCAAGGACTTGGAAACGAAGTTAAAGGGGCTTTACGAGGTGTTCTTGGAGGTCTTCTCGAAGGTGAAGGTAAAGGACCTCAAGAAAGCCACGTGAAGAAAGGTAGCTCCATCAGTAATGAAATTGATGACCATCGAGAAGAAACCGTAAAAGGAGGCTTAGTACCAAATTTATTAGGTAATGTAGGTGTTCTAATGAAGGGATTAGGAACCGGACTTGGAGGAACTGTCAGCAGTGTTGTTGGAGGTCTTCTCGGAGGCGGAGCTAATGGAGGTAAAGGAGGAAAGGGAAGCAATGGGAAAGGAGGTGAATCTATAAGTGGTAGAATTGATATCGGTGGACAAGGAGCCGGGAAAGGTTTAGTACCAGATGCATTAGACCAAGCTAACGGTCTAGTACAAGGATTTGGAAGCGGACATTCAGGAACTGTCAGAGGTGTTTTTGGAGATCTTCTCGGAGGCAAAGGAAAATCAGGTAAAGCAGTTGAAGGAGATAAAGAAATAAGAGGAAGCTATGGCAAAGGAGGTGGATTCATCAGTAGTCGGATTGATGGAGTTGGGTCCACTGGTGGTGGAGCTGGTGTCGGACTACAACTTGGTGCTAATAATGTAATCTAAAGCAGTCTAGGACTCTAAAGTCGTTGAAACAAAAAAGGAGACACTGAGGATGTAGACGTGGATTTGAAAAAAAAAACAAGATTGAAAAGTCCTAATGGTTGTGGATTTAAATTTAGTGTTTATTTTTGAAGCTTTCGTAGAATAATGCATTGATTTAGAGAACAGGGTAGACCTAAGATAAAGGTTTATTCATGTTTAAATACATATTTTTCAAGCTGATTGAAATGTTACTGTTTGATTACTATTTTCTCTTTGAACTTGAGTATTAAGTTAAATTTTTATGTAATTGGTTACTCAATTATAAAATAAAATTGCATCTAAAACTTTTTTTTCTTGAAATGTACGCTGTAAAAGACTCTTTATTTGTGAACTTCCCCTTGTCGCGCTGAATAATTTTCGTCTCAAATTTATACTTGCTTGAATTTACTTTTCATATCATGAAAAATTTATATAGGGCGTACTCAGTAAAAAGTTTATTGACACTTCAAATTTTAAGGTCGTTAACAATTTCTCTACGTCATTCAACATTGACCAACTCCGAAGATAAAAATAATTTAGAGAGTATTTTTAGTTTTTAATCGGCCTCTTTATTTTATTACCATGCTTTGTGAATTGTGAAATCAGTAGAAAAATTAATTAATTTAAAAAAACCAAATTTATTCTTAAAAAGGCTAGAAATTTTGTATGGATGACCAAAGGTGTTTTCGGTTTTCCGATTGGACGCTTTTCTCATAGCAATGGCTAAGGATAAATAAATAAATAAATTGTTTAAAAAATGCTTTTTATGATTATTTAAAAAGGTTTGAAATTCATGGATATAGTAAACTTCAGGGTCGCAAATAAGGCCGTTTCAACCTTGTAACCAGGCACTTTACTGAAGGTGTGACGTAAACATATTTATACAGATGATCGTGACTGAAGCGGTATTAAAAAAAAAATTAAACACTTTATAAAATTTGCTTTGAACCTGTTAAATGAGAAAAACGATTCCTATATTTAATCATTCTTTTTATTTTAAATTTCCTTAATTTTTTAAATTTATTTATTAAAAATTTTTATCGTTTACTTTCTAGATTTCCTCAAAAATATAATTCCTTTCCAATCAATAAATGTATTTTAGATTTCAAAGATAGAAGTCAAGTTAATATTCAATAATCTTACATACATGCATTGTATTTTCCTTGAGATATTTTTTATAAATAAACAAATTCTACATTTTACATTTCAAATTTAGATTTCAAAATAAAAAGGGACAACAAAATTTCGAGCCTTTTCCGATTGAAACCCCAAGTTTTCAACATTCAGTTTTTTTGTAAAACAACTTCTTTCATTATATGACTAAATATTTTTTAGAGATTTTTATTATTTTCAGCCGACTATTTTCTATAGGATTATTTTGTGCATGCATTTTTGTATTATATTCTTTTAAATATTTTATAAGTTAGTGAATTATTACTTGAAAAATATTTTTAAATATTTTTAAAAATATTTAATGAATCGATATAGAATTTTGATGTTGTTTAAGGATCTTTAAAGCTTTTAGGAAAGAAAAAAATTTAGATTGCTTAGAAAATTTTTAATGATTTTTTATATTCAAAACTATTTAAAAAGAAAACATTGAATTATAAATAAAATTAAATAAATATTAATTTCCAAGAAATTCGAGGTAGGTCAATATAAATTTAGATCATTTGGAACAACCATTTTAAAAGGTCAATTTGAAACGAATATTGAAAAATATTTTCAAAACTTCTATAAATAATTTAGAAAATTCTAAAGAAATTTTTTTTATGATGCATGATTGACGAAAAATTGTATAAAAATTTCAAGTTTTAGGATAATAATGGAATTTTTATTAAATTCCTGAAAAATGATTTAAACATTTTTTTGGCAAATTTTTAAGAGCATATTTAAAGAGATTTCAAAACAAAATATTTTTAATATTAATTGTTATTGTTTATTTTGTATTATTATTTTATTCTAAATATTTGTCATTCTTGGTAAAAAAAAACAATATTCGTCTGCAAAAAGTACAAATTCCTGTATTCTTTTAGTTTATTTCGTAAATTCTCATAGAAAACTAAACCTAGGATAAAATAAACTAATATACACTCGGTCTTTGTATATTCCCCACACTTGTGCACAGATTTTTAAAACTAAAGATCAAAGCAACGACCACAGTAATGTGGTGATTGTGAATTCTCTTTCGTTAAAGCTCCTTCGGCTTTAACGAACACATTCTCATCACGCATTTAGTGCTTCGCAATCAAGTTTGTCCCTCAAATTGTATATCATTTCCAAAAGTGTATATTATTACAAATCATAACATGCATTGGCCTCAAAAAACACATAGTTTCATTTTCCCGTTTAAAAAAAAATGCACATTCTCTAAAACAAACTTTTGTTATTGAACCTTTCATTGCAACTTCTGCCGTTTTTTCAAAAACTGAATTAGCTCATTTCCAAATCTATTTTTACTATTTAAAAATTACACATGCGGTCTACACCTCAGTGACTCAGACTTTGTCAATTGAATTTCTACCGCATCGTGTTCTACATCACAAATTTGGTGTCCTATTGCATTATCTCCTAGTAATTTAGAAAAACTGTTTATCCAAGCGTCTACGGTCGAGTGTCTAGTTACAACTTTAGGTACGAAGCTCAAATTTTGTTATGCAAATTTTACAGGGCATTCAAACAGCAAAATTTTTCTTTCCTTGACTTTTTTCATATCGAGCTCTGATAATTTTGGGTTTTATGAAAAAATTCATTAGGATAAATTGTTCGACTTTTTCAATACTAGTGGTGTCAAAAATATTCAAAATGCACCCACTTTTTGAATGCTCATCCAAAATAGCTGGCTACAAAACTTGACTTTTAGTTTAGAACACTGAAAGAGTGTACCAAAGGCCAATCGAATAGATTAATTTTTTCAAAAGTAATTGTGGAAACAGGCAGACATACATACATACAGACAGGAACATTCATAAAAACCTGTTTTTCGAATTAAGGGGGTCTCAAAACTTGGAAATTTGACAAAAACGGGGCGGAGGCATCAAATTTCAAGCAAATTTAATACCTTCTCTGATGAGAGTAGAAAAATATTTAAAAAAGTACTTTTCTGTAATTTTGGTTGTAATTTATTGCATTCATTTGTAAATTCTTATAACAATAGTTTTAGTGTTTCCTTATTCCTTGTAAACATTTTACAATAGAAATGATGAGAATTGCAGGTCTAGTTAATTGATAAAATAGAACGAATTCTGGGAATAAAAAGTAAAATATCTCTATAAATAATTAACAAATCCAAATTTTCTGAAAAATCGCCCAGGAGTTCCATCTAGTTAATTATTCCTGAAATTTGTAAACGAATCAGTTAAATATTGTAGGTCGACATTGTACAATTCGGTGAAAAATCGACATTCCATAAAATAATATTCACAAAAAATTAAAGGCTGCTAAAATTAAAGAGCACATGTCAGGCTAAGCTTGTGATATTATTTTAGCTCGCAACTAATACAAATACGGACCAAAATAACCCGCAAAATATGTGTAAGAAGCGGGAAAATATTCAGGTCAAGCGCTATTATAATGTTTTTCAAATAACAAAACAACTGTTTTGTCTAGCGGAAAAGTCGATAGTCATGTACATGTGCTGTCGCAAGTGGTTCTTAGAAAATCAAATATATAAAAGACCGAGGATTTAACCCAAATTCATTAGTCAGGCATCAGCATGAATTTGATCGTGTTCCACTTTTTGGTGCTCTCAGAAATTGGAGGCGCTTTTAGCCGTTTTACAGGAGGTGCATCCATTAATGCCGGATTACATTTCGGTAACAAAGAAACAGGAAAAGATTATTGGCAGGATGCATTGAACCAATACGGTGGTCTCGCACAAGGATATGGGCACAAGCATGGCCCTGGAGGTCGTCTCCGAAGCGGAGGTGAAGGAGGACAAGGAAGCAATGGCATTGGAGGCGGTTCCGCCAGTGTTGGGGTTGGTAGCAATGGACAAGCATCAGCGCAAGCTTCAGCAACAAGTACAGTAGGGCAAACTAGTGGTCAAGTTCAAGAACTTGGAAGCAACCGCATAGGAGGCCAATCCATCAGTGTTCAAACTAGAGTTGGTGAAGAAGGAGCAGGAAAAGCTTCGGCAACAGATATATTAGGGCCAACTGGTGTCACAGTTCAAGGACTTGGAAGCGGAGATAAAGAAGCTGATGCACAAAAAACAAGCGCATCCGCCAGTGCTAAGGTTGATATCAATGGGCAAGGAGCCGCAAAAGACCAAGCTTCTAGTCAAGTCAAAACTGGTGTCGGTGGCGTGGAAGCGACAAAAGGTTCAGTTCCAAGTATTTTAGATAATATGGGTGGTTTAGTGCGAGATTTAGGAGGCGGATTTGGAGGGGCTGTAGGAAATCTTCTTGGACGTCTTCTTCGAAACGGACGTATTGGAGAAAACGGATGCAAAGGTAAAGAAGGCGGATTTATCAGCAGTGAAATGGACATGAATCAAGGAGCCGGGAAAGGTGTAGCACTAAATATATCAAACCAAGCTTCTAGTCAAGTGCAAGGAGTTGGAAGTGGAGTTGAAGGATGTAAAGAAAAAAAAGGAAACGAATACGTCGCTACTAAAATTGCAACCATTGGACTAGGATCTGGGAAAGACAAACTTGGTACTCTAGTGCAAGAATTTGGAAAGACTGCAGGAGGTCTTCTGGGAAGTCTTCTTCGAGGCGCACGTAAAGTGGAAAAAGGATCCAACAATAAAGAAGGCAAAACTGTCAGCAGTGGTCTTAATATCATTCAAGAAGCCTGGAAAGGTTTAGTACAAAATTCAGTAAACCAAACTGGTAGTAATGTGCAAGAACTTGCGAGTGGAAATGCAGGGACTGTCGAAAGCGTTGGCGGAGAGCTTCTCCATGGCGCCGAAAAAGGAGATAACAAATACAAAAAAGATAAAGGAGAAGAAGGAGGTATTGGAGAATCCGAAGGAAAAGGAGATGAAGAATATGGAAAAGATAAAGGAGATAAAGAGGGTAAGACAGAAAATGCAGGCGGATCAGTCAGTACTAAAATTGATGAAAATGGTCCAGGAGCTGGAAAAGACAAATCTGGCACTCAGATGCAAGGATTTGGAAGCCAAAATTTAGGGGCGGCCGCCAGCGTTGGTGGAGTTCTTCAACAAGGCGGAGAAAAGGCAGATAAAGAAGGTAAAGGAGAAAAAGCAAACGGAGAAGTTACTCTCAAACTTGACACCAATGCACAAGGAGCCGGAAAATACGAAGATGGAAGTCAAATGCAAGGATTTGGAAGCAGAAAATCATGGACTACCGAAAGCCTTGGTGCATATAATCGAAAAAGCGAAGGAAAAGGAGATGAAGAATATGAAAAAGATAAAGGAGATAAAGAGAGTAAAAGAGAAAATGAAAGCGAATCAGTTGGTACTAAAATTGATAACAATGGACGCGGAACCGGGAAAGACCAGGCTGGTAGTCCAGTGCAAGGCCCTGGAAGCGGAAATTCAGCGACTGCCGGAAGCTTTGGTGGAGATTTTCTAAAAGACGGAGAAAAAGGAGATAAAAATATCAAAGGAGATAAAGGAGACAAGGATTACAAAGATGCTAAAGAAGATAAAGAGGATAAAGAATATAAGGACGATAAAGAAGATACAGGAGATAAAGGAGATAAAGATTATAAAGAAGGTAAAGGAGATAAGGGAGGTAAAGGAGAAAATGGAAGCCAATCCGTCAGTACTAAGATTGATGTTAATGGACAAGGAGCCGAAAAATACAAGCCTTGGAGTCAAGGGCAAGGATTTAAAAGCGCAAGTTCAGTGACTGCTGGAAGCACTGGCAGAGATCTTCTACAAGGCGCAGAAAAAGGAAATAATGATCACAAAGAAGATAAAGGAGACAAAGATAGTAAAGGAGAAAATGTAAGCGAATCAGTCAGTACTAAAATTGATAAAAATGGGCCAGAAGCCGGGAAAGACAAAGTTGGGAGTCAAATGCAAGCATTTGGAAGCAGAAAATCTTGGACTGCAAAAAGTCTTGGTGCATATTATCGAGAAAGTGAAGGAAAAGGAAATGAAAAATATAAAGAAGATAAAGGAGATAAAGACGATAAAACAGAAAATGGAGGCGAAACAGTCAGTACTAAAATTGATAAAAATGGACTAGGAACCGGAAAAGACCAAGCTGGGAGTCAAGTGCAAGGACCTGCAAGCGGAAGTACAGGGACTATTGGGAAATTTGATGGATATTTTTCACGAGGAGGAGGAAAAGAATACAAAGCAGATGAAGGAGTTAAAGGAGATAAAGATGATAAAGAAGATAAAGGAGATAAAGGAGATAAAAGAGGTGAAAGAGAAAATGAAAGCGGATCCGTCAGTAATAAAACTGATGCCAGTGGACAAGGAGCTGAAAAAGAACAGCTTGGGGGTCAAGGGCAAGGTTTTAAAAGTGGATCCGTCAATACCAAAATGAGTTTCGTTGAAGAAGGAGCCAAAAAAGACCAACCTGTGAATCAAGTGCAAGGACTTGCAAGCGGAAATTCAGAGACCGCTGGGAGATTTAATGGATATCTTCCACGAGGCGGAGAAAAAGAACATAAAGAAGTTGAAGGAGATAAAGGAGATAAAGATGGTAAAGAAAACAAAGATGATAAAGGAGATAAAAGAGGTGAAGGAGAAAATGAAAGCGGATCCGTCAGTAATAAAACTGATGCCAGTGGACAAGGAGCCGGAAAAGATCAGATTGGGGGTCAAGTAGAAGGATTTAAAAGCGGATCCGTCAATACTAAAATGAATGTCCTTGAAGCAGGAGCCAAAAAGAACCAACCCGGAAGTCAAGTACAAGGACTTGCAAGCGGAAATTCAGGGACTGCTGGGAAATTCGGTGGATATCTCCCACGGGGCGGAGAAAAAGAAAATAAAGAAGTTGCAGCTGATAAAGGAGATAAAGATGGTGAAGAAAACAAAGATGATAAAGGAGATAAAAGAGGTGAAGGAGAAAATGAAAGCGGCTCCGTCAGTAATAAAACTGATGCCAGTGGACAAGGAGCCGGAAAAGATCAGATTGGGGGTCAAGGAGAAGGATTTAAAAGCGGATCCGTCAATACTAAAATGAATGTCCTTGAAGCAGGAGCCAAAAAGAACCAACCTGGAAGTCAAGTACAAGGACTTGCAAGCGGAAATTCAGGGACTGCTGGGAAATTCGGTGGATATGTCCCACGGGGCGGAGAAAAGGAAAATAAAGAAGTTGAAGGTAATAATGGAGATAAAGGAGATAAAGATGGTGAAGAAAACAAAGAAGATAAAGAAGATAAAGGGGATGGAGGAGAAAATCAAAGCGGATCCGTCAGTAATAAAACTGATACAAGTGGACAAGGAGCCGAAAAAGACCAGATTGGTGGTCAAGGGCAAGGATTTAAAAGTGGATCCATCAATACTGAAATGAATGTCGTTGAAGGAGCCAAAAAAGAGCAACCTGGGAGTCAAGTGCAAGAACTTGCAAGCGGAAATTCAGGGACTAATGGGAGATTAGGTGGATATCTTCCACGAGGCGGAGGAAAAGAACATAAAGAAGTTGAAGGAGATAAAGAAGATAAAAGAGAAAATGAAAGCGCATCGGTTAATAATACAACTGATACCAATGGACAAGGAGCCGAAAAAAAACAACCTGAGAGTCAAGCGAAAGGCCTTGGAAACGGAAATTCAGGGAATGCTGGAAGATTTGATGGATATGTTCCACGAGGGGGAGGAAAAGAATACAAGGAAGGTGAAAGAGATAAAGGAGGTAAAGAAGACAGAGGAGATAAAGGAGATAAAGGAGATATAGAAGGGGAAGGAAAAAATGAAAGCGCATCGGTTAGTAATACAACTGATACCAATGGACAAGGACTCGAAAAAGACCAACCTGGGAGTCAGGTGAAAGGTCTTGGAAACGGAAATTCAGGGGCTAATGGAAAATTGGGTGGATCTCTTCCACGAGGCGAAGGAAAAGAATACAAAGAAGGTGAAGGAGATAAAGGAGATAAAGGAGATAACGGAGGTAAATACGATAAAGGGGATGAAGAAGATAAAGGAGATAAAGGAAGCAAAGGAGAAAACGAGAGCGGATCTATAAGTAATAAAACTGATTCCAGTGGACTAGGAGCGGAAAAAGATCAGGGTCGGAGTCAAGGGCAAGGATTTAAAAGCGTAAGTTCAGGGATTGCTGGAAGATTTAGTACATATCTTTCACAAAACAGGGGGAAAGGAGATAACGAAAATAAAGTAGGTGAAGGAGACAAAGCAAATGAAAGGGATAAGGGAGATGAAGGAGAAGATGAAGGTGGATCCGATAGTACTAAAATGAATGTCGTTGAAGAAGAAACCAAAAAAGACCAGCCCGGAAGTCAAGTACCAGGACTTGGAAACGCAAATTCAGGAACTGCCGAAAACGTTGGTGGAGCTCCGGAACAAGGCGGAGGAAAAGGAGATAACAAATACGAAGAAGGTAAAGGAGATAAAGACAATTACGAACAAAAACCAAACGGATCAGATAATGCTAAAGTTGACACCAATGGACAAGGGTCCGGAAAAGTACCAGCTGGGATTCAAGGGCCAGGACTCGGAAGCGGAAATTCAGGGACTGCCGCAAGCGTTAGTGGAGCCCTTCAACAAGGTGGAGGAAAAGGAGATAACAAATACGAAGAAGGTAATAGAGATAAAGACAATTACGAAGAAAAACCAACCGGATCAGATAATGCTAAAGTTGACACCAATGGACAAGGGTCCGGAAAAGTACCAGCTGGGATTCAAGGGCGAGGACTCGGAAGCGAAAATTCAGGGACTGCCGGAAGTGTTAGTGGAGCCCTTCAACAAGGTGGAGGAAAAGGAGATAACAAATACGAAGAAGGTAATAGAGATCAAAACAATTACGAAGAAAAACCAACCGGATCAGATAATGCTAAAGTTGACACCAATGGACAAGGGTCCGGAAAAGTACCAGCTGGGATTCAAGGGCCAGGACTCGGAAGCGAAAATTCAGGGACTACTGGAAGCGTTAGTGGAGCCCTTCAACAAGGCGGAGGAAAAGGAGAGAATAAGTATGAAGAAAAACCATACAGATCAGATAATGCTAAAGTTGACACCAATGGACAAGGGTCTGGAAAAGCACAAGCTGGGATTCAAGGTCCAGGACTCGGAAGCGGAAATTCAGGGTCTGCCGGAAGCGTTAGTGGAGCTGTTCAAGAAGGTGGGGGAAAAGAAGATTACAAATACGATGAAGGCAAAAGCGATAAAGACAATAACGGAGAAAGGGCAAATGGATCAGTTAATGCTAAAGTTGACACCAATGCACAAAGAGACGGAAAAGATCAAGCTCAGAATCAAGGGCCAGGACTCGAAAGCAGAAATTCAGGGACTGCCGGAAGCGTTAGTGAAACTCTTAAACAAGTCGGAGGATCAGGAGATAACAAATATCAAGAAGTTAAAGGAGATAAAGACAGTTACGGAGAAACACAAAACGGATCAGTTAATGCTGAAGTTGGCACCAACAGTCAAGGAGCCGGAAAAGACCAATCTGAGATTCAAGGGGCAGGACTCGGAAGCGGAAATTCAGGGGCTGTCGGAAGCGCTGGTGGAGCTAAAGTTGACACCAATGGACAAGGAGCCGGAAAGTACCAAGGTGGGAGTCAAATGCAAGGCCTTGGAAGCGGCAATTCAGGGAGTTCTGGAAGCTTTGGTGGAGCAAGAGTTGACACAAATGGACAAGGGGCAGGAACATACCAAGCTGGGGTTCAAGGGCCCCAACTTGGGAGCGGAAATTCAGGGACCGGTAGCGTTGGTAGAGCTACAGCTGACACCAATGGCCAAGAAGCCGGAAAATACCAAGGTGGGAGTCAAATGCAAAGCCTTGGAAGCGGAAATTCAGGGACCGCTGGAAGCTTTGGTGGAGCTAGAGTTGACACAAATGGACAAGGAGCTGGAACATACCAAGCTGGGGTTCAAGGGCCAGGACTTGGGAGCGGAAATTCAGCGACTGGTAGCATTGGTGGAGCTACACCTGACACCAATAGACAAGAAGCTGGAAACTACCAAGCTGGAAGTCAAATGCAAGGCTTTGGAAACGGAAATTCAGGGACTGCTGGAAGCTATAATGGACCTAAGGTTGACAACAATGGACAAGGAGCCAGAAGAGATCAAACTGGAGGTTTTTGGCCAGGATTTGGAGGCGGAAATTCAGGGTTTTTTGGTGGTGATACTGATATCGATGGCTCAGTTGGATTCAAGATAGGAATCAGGCATCATTGAGACGGCAAAAAAGGCAATGATGATGTGGACGTATCTGTAAATAGGATAAGATTGTCAAGGCATAATTAATTTAGCTTCAAAGAGTGGGCTTGTTATAAATATTTAAATAAATTAAAGCAATTGCCTGAGTTGGTCGGAAGTAGTAACCTGAAAATAGTGAAAAGCAGAAATATTGTAATATACATATTTTTAAAATAAAGTGTTGCTCTGTGGTTGTTTACCATATCTATACTGTATCTGGTGCAGTTGAATCAAAATAAACGTATATTGAAATATTCTTTAATTGTATTGTTCTGTAAATAATTAGCTGTTGTCATTTACTCCGCGTTATTTGACAGAATAACAAGACAGCATTAAAATTTATATGTTAAACTTTATTTTTGATAATTAATATAAGTTGTATGAAATAAAATTACTGAAGTAATTTAAGATGAGTCGAATATTAGAACAGGCGGTCTTAGTGGAATCCAAAATGTAACGACAAATTTAAATAAATGGAGCATAATTTGTGTATCACCTTCTTTATTTTAATTTTACATCAATAATCCTTTCTATCAATTTTAAATTATTTTCAAACATAAGGACATAAACAATTGGTCCTACTATATGTAGCTATTCTAATTAAATAGCGATATATTCTAAACGCTGCTGAATGATTCTGCATAATTTATTGTGTCATGATGTAGGGAAAAAATTGGTTTGTTTTTTCTTTCTTCAGGAACCTTACTGCAGCTGTGAGTTAAAAATGTTTATTCAAATGATTGTGTCTGATGCAATACCGAAAAAATAATATTAGCGCACTTAATTACAAAATTTTTTACGAATCCATTATAGTCGAACAACTAATTTTATAAATATTTTTGTTTCCACAATTGTGAAATTTATATATTCTAACAGTTTTATTCTAAGTTAATTTATTTCATTTAACATTATTTTGATTAGCCTAGCACATATAACAGAAAAGTTTGGGAACACCAACCTAACATTTATTTTAATAAGTTTTCCTTATTTTCGACCTTTATCCTTGACGAATAACGTATGTAAAAAAAACCAACAGAAAATAAGGTCATTGAAATCGACCATACTCCATCGAAATTTAAAAATTAGCTTTCTATGAATGACTGTTGATTTTTCCCCTAAACGAAACAGTTGTTTTCTTATTTGAAAAATATTTGTCTACCGTCTGACCTGAATATTTTTTCGCTTCTCATGCACATTTTGTGTCCTATTTTGGTCTTTATTTTAATTATTTTGAAGGTAGAATAATATCAGAAGCATACTTGGCTTGTATTCTTTAACTTTCATAAACCTCAATTTTTTTTAATATTATTTTGGGATGAAAGTAGTTTACTCATGTTCAGAAAATTCTACTAACAGAAGTTTTGAAAACGTTTTTTTTTTGCTTTAAAGAAAAATCCGGTGCACCATTTTAAATTAAAATTTTTCTGGTCCAATATCCTGTAATAATTGCTGATCTTTAGTCAAACTGTAGCTTATTATAATATTTATAAATTTTTTTTATAAATCCACGATAAATTAACTAGATGAAGCTTTAAACAATTTTTCAGGAAATTTTGATTCGAAAATTATTTCTAGAGACACTTCACTGTTCATTTTGAAAATTAAATTTTTTAGAAGCTTAGTCGATCTGTAATAGTCAGTAAGTTGATTATTAAGTGTTTCAATTATTTAATTAATTTTTATCTACTATTTAACATGTTATTGGATTTCAAATTAAGGCTCTTTTCTTATTAATCATCTAAAAAACATAATGAACTGATAATAGCATTTTAAATTGTAATATAAATGTCAATAAAAATTTTACCAAATTACGAATTTCAGAATCGAATGTTTTTATTACTTGTAAATGAGAATTTGACTTAACTTATTTTTATTTTCATGAACTAAATTCATGTTCTTTAAATAAGTTAAATCTCACCAAAAATATCTACGATACAAAAAATTCCGCCAAGTGAAAACTTACCAATCTAATTGAGATAGTTTCTAAAATGAAAGTTTACCCAGTTTTTGTTTTTCTATTTTAATACATTCTTAAATTTACTGTCAACATATCAATTTATTAAATTTTTAAGTCATTAACTAGAAAAAAATTTATTTATATGCTTCTGTTCAGGAAAGCTAGAATATTCTAACATATTCCTTCCAGCTTCACAATAATTAATAAATATAAATTAATAATATTACGTTAATATCATAATATATTATTATGTAATATAGTAATGAATATGCATTGCGTATATAATAGTTTAATTTAATTATTTTAAGAAAAAGATGCTAAAAAGTAGTATTATTTACTGAATTAAAAATGAGTATCAACATGCGGGGGGGGGGGGGTGCCAAGAATTAGTGCTCTTACGCTATTTTGTGTTTAAGACTTTCCTCGACAATCAGTAGTTTTCATAAAAGATTTATTTTGACTTTATAAAAATTTTTGAATTGCAGTGTTTGGTGTGTATTTCTCATGAAATATTATAAGAAAACAATTGTAGATAATAATAAACAGGAATTTTTTATTATATCTAAATCTAAAGACAGCGAATATGTTTAAATATTTCATTTTTTTTTAAATTAAGAAAAAATTGCCTTTGTTTTTTTTAAATACACTTACGCTTTCTGTTGATTTAGATAAAATAAAGAATTATTGTTTATTATTATCTGCCAGTATTTTGTAATTATTTTTCACAAAAAAATACACAAAAAACAAAAAGTCAAAAATTTTAAAAATCAAAATTGATCTTTCTCGAAGATTGTTGATTCTAGAAACAAATTTAAACACAAAATATGCATTGAAATGGGAAATAAACTGAACTTGGTAAAATTATTTGTTATTATAAGAATTTTATTATAATTTATTATTATTAATAAAGAAAGAGGAAATCTCGATAAGTTCTATTTTATAAATTTAACACAGTTGGAAAATTTGTCTGTCTTTCAGAATTACCAAAAAGAGGAATTTTCAAAAAAAAGCTATGTCTTTAACCAAGAAAGATTTTTCAGTCATAACAAAAAATTAATCAAAATGTTCAGTTTTCATGTAAAAAAAGACATTTTCTATCAAAGTAATTGACTTTATAACACAAAAAATATGAGTTTTTAAGCAAAAAATTTAATTTTGATATAAAAAGGTAAATTTTTTAGCGAAAATAGAATAGCTAAATTTTTATTTTTAAAAATTCATTTTTAACAACAACAAAAACAGCAATTTTCAATCAAATATTACATTTTTAACAAAAAAAAAATTTTCAGTAAACTGATGAATTTTGAACTGACGAATTTAACAGAGATGAAATAACTAGATTTTCATTTCAAAAAATGCATTCTTAACAGCAAAAAAAATTTCAACAAAGTGTTATATTTTTATTAAAATAAATTAATCTATTCAGTAAACTAATAATTTTGAACTTAAGAAGGTAAATTTTCAAGCAAACATGCAATAGCTATACTTTTGTTTAAAAAAATTAATTCTTAACACACACACAAATGTCAACAAAATATTAACTTTTTAACCGAGGAAATTAATTTTTTAGTAAAATAATGAATTCGAAATTGAAGAATGTGAATTTTCTACAAAAAATGGAATAGCTACATTTTTATTTTTTTAAATGATTCCTGACAGCAAAAGAAAAGAAATTGCAATAAAATATTAAATTTTTAAACAAAGAACTTAACTCATCAATAAACTGATTAATGTTGAACTGAATAAGGTGAGTTTTCTAGCAAAAATGGAATAGCTACATTTTTATTATTTTGAATTAATTCTTAACAAAATAGTTAAATTTTTGAACAAGAAGATTAAACTCACAAAAAAGATGAATTTTTGATAAAAATGGAATAGTTAATTTTACATAACAAAATTAATTTTCAACCGAAAAGAAATTTCAACTGAAAAGATTCATTTTTGACCAAAAGAGATTAATTATTTATAAATTATATGAATCTTTAACCAACAAAAAATACATTTTCAACTAAAAATATTAATTTTCTACCAAAATGGATTACTTTTTAATCTAATTAATTAATTTTTAAACAATATTTGATTTTTAAAAGAAATGTGGAACTTCATTGTTGAAATTGTAATCAACGAAATGCATTTACTACCAAAACGATTAAGTTTTTTCAACAAAAATTGATTTTTAATTATATATTAATGAAGTTTGTACCAAATTTTAAATTTTTCGAGAAATATTCAACCTTATAGTTCAATTTTTAATAAAAAATTAATTTACAACCAAAAAGAATAATTTTCGATCAAAACTGGTTTATTTTTAATAAAATAAATAAAATTTTAAACAATATTTGTTATTAAAAAAAATTATTGAACACAATAGTTGAAGCTTCAATGAAAGAAGTGAATTTTCAACCGAAAAGATGAATTATTTCGAAAAAATAATATTTTTTGACAAAATACATTAGCATAATTTTCAACGAAAATTTATTTTTTAAATGGAATTTTTTACCTAATAGTTGAAATTTCCATCTAAGAAACACATTTTTATCTAGAAAAGTTGAATTAGCAATCAAACATGGAATAGTTAAATTTATAATTAACTAAATCAGTTTACAAGAACAAAAAATTACCAACGAGAAAGTTAAATTTTGAACCTAAAAAAGGTTTATTCTGCTATAATGATGAAATATCAGCTAAGAAAATGTATGTTTAACAATACAAACACACTTATTATTCAGGCCAACTCAAAGTGAGCCTTACCTCATTATCATTTGCAGAATGATAAAGAAAAAGTCTCAATATAAAATCCAATAGCATGTTTAAACGCAGCGACTTAACTGCTCAAAAAATAAAATTTTCGGGATAAAAAGTCTCTAGAAATAATTAATAATTCAACATTTTTTTTAAATCAACTCTGGAGCTTCATCTAGTTGATTCATCTTAACAATTTTAGACGAACTGCTAAACAATCAAATTTTGGGAACAAAAACTAAAATATCTCCATAAATAATCAACAAATCAAAAATGTTCTAAAAACCAGGCCTGTTTTTTAATAAAATTTTTATTTGATTTATAATTAAACTTCAAATTTTTGGACGAGTCCAAAATTTTGACCTGATTTTTATTCAAAGAAAAAGAACATTGTAAAAACTTTACTAATTCAAAATTCCTGAATGTGAACAAGCTACTGTAATCCACAAATAATTTATTTTTATTAAAGGATGCTGAAAATGAAAAAGTACATGACGAGCTATGCTTCTGATAATAACATATTTCACCTTGTAACAAATTCAAAAGCAGACGCAAACAGCCCACAAAATTTGCGTGAGAAGCGGAAAAATATTGAGGTCAGACGCTCAACAAATATTTTTCAACTAAAAAGTCAACTGTTTCGTATATTCAAAAAACCATAGTCATGTACACATGCCTTGACAAATATTTTCTTCAGTAATCAAATATATAAAAGACTCAGAACTTAAGGAAAATTCATTAGTCAGAAATCAGAATGAATCTGAACATGATCCACTTGTTGGTGCTGTCAGGAATTGGAGGTGCTTTTGGCCATTATTCCCCACTAGCAGCAGATATTGTTAGTAGTGTCTTTCAAGGAATCGGAGGAATTCTCCATAGCAGAGGTCAAGGACAAGTTGGAGTCAACGTTATGGGAGGCCAACCTATGATTGGTGGACCTAGTACCAAATCAGAAGCATCAGCAGAAGCATCCGCAAGTTCAGCAGGCCAAGCTGATCCTCAACTTCAGGACAAAGGGATAGTATTAAATATATTTAACGAAGCTGTTAGTAATGGGAAAGGAATTGCAGATTCAAAAGCAAACGCATCAGCCAATGCTAAATCTGATGCTAATGGACAAGAATCCGGAAAAGACCAAAATGGAAGCGGAAATTCAGGGGCTACTGAAGGCGCTCATGGAGATCAACATTAAGGCGAAGAAAAAATAGATAAAAGAATATATTTGAATTTAAATAAATGGCACATATCTTATTTATTTACTTTATTTGTTTTTCACATCCATGATCCTTCACCTCAGTTTAAAAAGACTCTGACTTTTCCTTGACCGTTCTGATTTTTTTATAGGTATAAAAATAATCTTACTCCTAGGAGATTAATGTTTATGTAAACAAAATTTATTGCTTAATATATTTTTGATAAATAAATGAGTTATCAAGCAAATAGTCTAGTTTTCAATTTAAACAAACCCGATTTGCAAACCAAAAATAGAACTTTTTAAAAAAAGAGCTGAGGTTTCAACCAAGAAAGATTTTTTAGTTATAAGAAAAAACATTCAAAAGGTTCAGTTTTCAAACCAAGATGATACATTTTTTATCAAAGTAATTGAATTTTCGATAAAAAAATAGGAGCTTTTAATAAAATAGGTGAACTTTATACTATAGAAAGTCAATTTTCTAGCGAAAATGGAATAGCTATATTTTCATTTGAAAAAAATTTATTTTTACAAACAAACAAAATTTGTAACAAAATATTAAATTGATAACCAAATAGATAAATTTTGAACTAGACTACTAAGTCTCCAATAGAATATTGAATTTTCACATATAATTTAATTTTTAACCTAGTAGTTGAATTTCAGACTCAACAGACAAATTTTCAAGAAATTAGATAAATCGTTAACGAAGTAGTTCAATTCTCGAGCAAGAAGATGTAATTCGCTACAAAATATAAATTCACAACAAAAATCGAAATTGTCAAATTTACATTCGAAAAAAAATTAACTTTTAACCAAAAAGATTAATTTTCTATAAAAAGAATCATTTTTAATGAAACAAATAAATTTTTAACCAATATTTGGACTTTAAAATAAGTAAAACCTAATAGTGAAAGTTTTAATGAAAAAAAAATGAATTTGAACCAAAAAGATTAATATTGTACAAAAAAGCTTATTTTTAATACAATTTTTGAAAGGTTTTTACATTCATTTTTTGTGAACTCGATATCTTGAAAACGGTTGCAGAAAAATTGATGAAATTTGGACGGATTATTTTTACCACTAATATTTTTAAACTGACAGATGAATTTCTCCAAATATTTTTCCCATTTTTTGTAGCACTTTATAATATTTAAAAAATGGTTTTTAAAACTTAATCTTTTTTCATTAACATAATTCAAAGTTTATGCAAGTATTTTAAAGATTTCTTGGTTCCAGACGAATCAAGTGACCTATCCATATAATAAATAAATTTCAAAAAAGGTAAGAAAATTATGGTCATTTATATTATATTAAAATTGGATTTTTATAGCATCAATTTAATTTATACTACAAAAAAAATGCTTGGAATTTTTTTCAAATTTATAAGATAAATTTTCTCATTCTCATAATTTGAAATTTATGCAAGAATAGAAAAGATGTGTTGACTCGGAACAAATCGATTTTCGAAGTTAAATGATTAAAAATCTAAAAATCAAAAGCTTTACCAACAAATGAAAAAAAGTAGAATAATGTATAATCAGAAAAGTAAATACGGAATAACTGCCTTGAAGGAATTTTCGTAAGAGCAACCCCTTTTCTAGATTTTTTAAAAATAAATATTTTGAAGGTTAATCTGAAAAGATATGGAATAACAAAAAAAATTTTGTTTCAAAAGAGAATGAAAAAATAAATTATTAGGAATAAATTTGAAACATTTTTAATTTGTCTTTAAACAAAATTAAATAATTTAAAAATATTTGAATTATTTGAGAAGTTCGGATGTTAAAGAAACTAAATTACGAAATATTTTCCAAGGAATAAAAAAATATATAATAAATGAAAATTAGAAGTTATTGCAAAGAACAAGACTATTGTTAAGAAATTTTCAGTGAGATCAAACTCTTTTCCATGTTATTAAAGAAAAATGTTTTAAAGAATATTCATCTAAAAGATGGGAATTAAAAAGCAGACGAAAAAAGACAATAAAAAAATAAATGTTTTAAAATATGTTTTATTAAATTTTCGATGTCTATCTAAAAAATTAAGTTTAACAAATTTAAAATAAAATCAAATTACTTTAAAACTTTGAGGGTTGAAAAATCTGCAATTCAAAATCTATGACAAGGAACACAAAATAATAGAATGGAATAAATTAAGAAAAGTAATTCCAAATTAATTGAATGATACAAAACATTTTTCTCGCTGAAAAATTTTGTAATTGCAGCTTTGAGTTAATTTTTTTCATTATTATTTTTTATTTCCAGGTACAGATTTTTTACAACAGTAAACAGTATTTATTTTTTAAATTTAATTGTTTTCTACTATTTTATTTCTTAGTGAAAATATTTAATTTTCTGAAACAAAGGTTATATATGAAGAATTTACAACGGGTACGTAATAATAATAATAATAATAATAATAATAATAATAATAATCATATTGAATTATAAATTGTTTTTAAAATCCTATTAAATATAATATTCATAAATTTTTTATTATTTTAAAAAAGTTCTGCAAGCGGATGAAACATTTTTAACAATTATAGTGAATATACGAAGCCAGCGAAAAAAAGAACAAATTTACTTAAGGTTTTTTTTATTTCATATCTTTTAATATGAATCATTTAAAAAATATTACTAGAAAAAAATATTGAAAGCGATTATTTTTACAGTGTTTACTTGACTGATTTTATTTTCTTCTCATTTTCTAGGTCTTAGTAAAGATTTATAATTTTAGATTTTTAAACTACTGAGGTTCTGAATTAATTAACTTTTTTATTAATTATTTAGTTCAATTTATTAAGTATTAATTAAAATTTTTGTTTAAGTTATTTTAGAAGATTTCTTTTTTTCATTATCTTTTTTCTAAATTTTTCTATTTAAAATAGATGTTTCTTTAAATAGGAATTCAAAATTTAAAAAACTTTCATATTTTTTCTAGTGAATAATCTTGAAAATCTTTATTTATGAAAAGGGAAAATTGCTGAAAAACGCTGGAAATTGAATTACTTTAAAACCTTAAAGATTTAAAAAATATAAAATTCAAACACTTTTTATTTACAAAAACTGTTAGAATTATTTCATTTAAAAATTTATGACCAAAAAGTATTTTCTATTCATGCATCAATATTATATTATGTTATTAAAAAAAGTTTTTCTGTTCAAAAAAGATGCTTCTTAAAATAGAAATTTGAAACTTTTCATATTTTTTTAGGTGAATAATCTTACAAATATTTATTTGGAAAAAGCTGGAAAAGGGAAAATTTCTTAAATAAAACTGAAAATTGAATAACTTTAAAAATGTAAAGCTTAAATAATCTAAAATTGGAAATATTTGCTAATGAAAAAATAATTAAATTAAATTAAATAAGGAATGCACACTGTAAATAACTTTTTTTCTTTCTATATTTTTTTTATCTTTAAAATTGTTTATATTTTTTTGTAATCAAAATTTTTCTCAATTTCTATTTTAAAATTAATCATTATAGAATGAGTACTATATAATTATAAATGAAAAACAAAGTGACAACACTCGAGATCGGATTCTCAGCTAGTTTATCTAAATTTTGAATTTTGAAATAAACTTTCAACCTAAAATGATGAATCATTGGCGAAGAAAATAAATTGACTTATTATTGAGACCAGCTAAAAGTGAGTCTCGCCTCTTCAGCATTTGTTGACTAATGAGCAAACAGCTTCATTCTAAAATCCAATAGCATCTTTTCATGCAGCTAACTAAATTAAATTTTAGGAATGAAAAATTGAATTTTCTCCAGAAATAATGATAAAATCCAAATTTTCTGAAAAACTGCCCTATAATTTCATAAAATCAGTTAATCCTGAAATTTGTAGAAGAGTCTATCAAATGTTGTATGTTAGCCCCGATCCAAATGAGTGAAGGGTTGGCATTCAATAGGAAATATTATAAGATAAAAATATTTGAAACTATGTCCCAGATTTATCTTTAAAGTAAAAAAAACTTGGTCAAAACTCCGCTAAGTTAAATTTCCTGAATGTGAATAAACTACTGTCATCCATGAACATATTTTTCTTTAAATTAAAGAATGCTGAAAATGATAAAATACATGTCAATATATGCTTCCGATATTATTCCACATTGTAGATAATTCGAACATAGTCAAAAATAGCACACAAAATGCGCGTGAGAAGCGGAAAAGTATTTAGGTCAAACCGTAGACAAATGTTTTAGGAACTACCAGGCAACAGTTCCATCTATCCAAAAAAACAATAGTCATCTACATATGCTTTGACAACTGGTTCCTCGAAAAATCAAATATATAAAAGACCGTGAATACAAAAAAATTCATTAGTCAGAAATCAGAATGAAGCTGAACGTATTCCACTTTTTGGTGTTCTCCGGAATCGGAGGTGCTTTGGGCCATTGGCCATTGTTACCACAATATTTCGCAAACGCTATGAGAGGCTGTGGTGGGGTAGTACAAGGAATTGGAGGTGCTCCGCAAGGCGCAGTTCAAGCTCAAAGCGGAAGCTACGGCCTGGGATCTGGATGCGCAAGTGGTGCGTCAGCAGCAGGAGCAACATCACAAGCTTCATTAGTAGACCAAGCTGGTAGTCAATTTTCAGGATATGGAATCAACGGCGCAGGAGGTGGATACTACTATGGTGGACCTGGTGCCAACGCGCAAGCAGCACAGAATGCAAACACACATAGATTAATTTTAGCTGGTGGTCCTGGTGGTCCTGGTGGTCCTGGTGGTCCTGGTGGTCGAGGATTATACTATGGTCAAAGTGGTGTCACTGGACTATCAGCATTAGAGGCCTTAAAAGCACGTAGATTAATGGCAGCTCGTTGTAAGGGTGGACCTAGAAGACACGGCGTGAGACCAGGATTTTACTATCCTAGAATTGATGCCAATGGACAAGCAGCAGGAAAAGCAGCAGGAAAAGCAGAAGACCAAACTGGTGGTTCAGGTCAAGCAAGAGGTGTATCAGTAAATATAAAAAACCAGGCTATAAGTAATGGGCAAGGAAGTGCAAGCGGAGATAAAGGAAACAACGGAGCAAAATCCGATGCATCAGCCAATGCTGAAGGTAAGAATAGTTATCAAGGATCCGGAAAAGGAGATGCAGATTCTAAAGCAGAGGACAAGGATAAAGGAGATAAAGGAGAAAATAAAACTGGAGATAAAGAAGGTGACGGAGCAAAGGCAAACGCATACGCTGATGCTAAATCTGATACCAGTGGGAAAGGAGATAAAGAAGCTAACGTAGATGAAAACGATAAAGGAGATAAGGGAGATAAAGGAGATAAAGGAGAAAATAAAAACGGAGAGAAGGCAGGTGACGGAGCAAACGCATCCGCTGATGCTAAATCTGATGCTTATGGACAGGGGGACAAAAAAGGAGATGGAAAAGCTAAAGGAGGTGGAAATGATAAAGGAGATAAAGGAGGAAATAAAAACGGAGATAAAGCAGGTGATGGAGCAAACGCATCCGCTGATGCTAAATCTGATGCTAACGAACAAGGAGACAAAAAAGGACATGGAAAAGATAAAGGACATAAGGGAGAAAATAAAAACGGAGATATCGCAGGTGACGGAGCAAACGCATCCGCTGATGCTAAATCTGATGCTAATAGACAAGGAGACAAAAAAGGAGATGGAAAAGATAAAGGAGGTGGAAATGATAAAGGAGATAAAGGAGAAAATAAAAACGGAGATAAAGCAGGTGACGGAGCAAACGCATCCGCTGATGCTAAATCTGATTCGAATGGACAAGGAGACAAAAAAGGATATGGGAAAAATAAAGGAGATAAAGAAGAAAATAAAAACGGAGATAAAGCAGGTGACGGAGCAAACGCATCCGCTGATGCTAAATCTGATGCGGATGGACAAGGAGACAAACAAGGAGATGGAAAAGATAAAGGAGATAATGGAGATAAAGGAGATAAAGGAGATAAAGGAGATAAAGGAGATAAAGGAGATAAAGGAGATAAAGGAGAAAGTAAAAACGGAGATAAAGCAGGTAACGGAGCAAACGCATCCGCTGATGCTAAGTCTGATGCTAATGGACAAGGAGACAAAAAAGTAGATGGAAAAGATAAAGTAGGGGGAAATGATAAAGGAGATAAAAAAGAAAGTAAATCTGGAGATAAAGCAGGTGACGGAGCAAATGCAAATGCATCTGCCGATGCTAAATCTGATGCCAATGGAAAAGGAGATTCAGAATTTAAAGCAGACGGAAAAGATAAAGGAGAGGGAAATGATAAAGGAGATAAAGAAGGAAATAAAAATGGAGACAAAGCAGGTAATGGAACAAATGCAAACGCATCCGCCGATGCTAAATCTGATGCTAATGGACAAGGAGACAAAGAAGAGGACGGAAAAGATAATGAAGATAAAGGAGAAAATAAAAATGGAGGTAAAGCAGGTAATGGATCTAGTGCAAACGCATCGGCCGATGCTAAATCTGATGCCAATGGGAAAGGAGATGCAGATTCCAAAGGAGATAAAGGAGAAAATTCAAGCGGAGGTAAATCAGGTGACGGAGCAAGCGCAAGCGGATCCGCCAATGCTCAAGCTAATGCCAGTGGGCAAGCAACCGCTTAAGACCAAATTGAAAGCTGAAATTCAGCGTCTGCAGAAGTTTCTCAAGTCAATTTACATTAATTCGAAGGAAGAGGAGATGACGAATGAACATTTAAATTTAAATCAACGGCCCATATTTTGTGTGTCACCTTATTTCTTTTTCACATCCTCGATTCTTTCCGTCAGTTTTAGTATACGTTAAGTTTTAACAATTTTTAAAATAAATTTCGATCTCTTACAGACCATTGTTCATGTTATTTTCAAGCATACGAATGGAAATGATTCATAATTTATTTTGTCATTCTATAATCCAGGAAAAAAAGTTGTTTGCTTTATCTTTGTGTATAGGATCCGTACGACAGCTGTCACCATTTCTGCATACATTTTTAAGGCTCATTATACTCAATAAAGTTTTTAAAGAAATTATTTCACTGAAGTGGTTGTTTTTCTCTGACATAAATATTTAGAAGGCTAAAAAAGCTAAAAAAATAAAATTTTATTTAATAAAATGATTTACTCCAATTTTTTATTCCTCATTTCCTCTCTATCGCACAAATTTGAACAATACATTTTTCATAAAAAAAAATAACATACACATACGTTTTTTCAGAAAAACATTTTGTGGTTTTTAATTAATTCTTTTAACTGTAAGTTTTTTATACCTTGCTTGTTTTAAGATTTATATTTTTCAGATGAAAATTTCCGTATTCTATTAAAACTTTGTCTTTTGTAGTAAAATATTAATCATCTTGATTTTTTTTATTAAAAATGAATTTCTTGAATTAAAAATATAACTATTTTATTTTTTGTTGAAAATTGATCTTTTATAATCTTTTATAATCTTTTTGGTTGAAAATCCATTTCTTTAATTAAAACATTTTTTTTACCGGAAATTTTAAGTATTACATTTGTTGTCGAAAATTAATCTTTTATGATAAAGATGTAATCTTCTTGGTTGAAAATTGAACTATTTTCTGAAAATTCATCTTTTTTTTATTTTGTCTTTTTTGATAAAAAAATTCATCTTTTGGATTGAAAATTTAAATATTGGGTTAAACATTTATTTTTTCAATTAAAGATTAATTATTTTAGTTTAAGCTTAATTTCTTTTCTAAAAACTTAAACTATTTTGTTCAAAAAACCATTAAACATTCAGGTTTTGGTTTAAAATGTATTTCGTTGATTCAAAAGTAATTTTTTAAAATTAATTTTTTTAAATACATATATAACTACCCCATTTTTGTCAAAATCGTTTTTTTTAAATAGAAGTTTAATCCTCTTGGTTACAAATTTTTCTTTTTCATTGAAAATTAAACTATTTTGTTCAAAATGTTTCTATTATAATATTAGAAAATTCAACTATTGGGTTAAACACTCATTTTTTTTATTAAAGATTCATTATTTTAGCTAAAAATTAATTTCTTATTTTAAAATTTTTAACAATTTAGTACAAAGTTCGATTATTATATTTTATTAAATTCTTTTTGTTAAAAATGTCTGTATATTGTTGAAATTTTTTTCTTTGTGGTTAAATATTAATCTTCTCGTGACTAATTCATCTTTTTGGTTGAAAATTCATTGTTTTGTTTAAAATTTACATATTAGGTTAAAAATTCGTATAAAATTCAATATTTTGTTCAAAAATTAATTTTTTTGGTAGAAAGTTAATATTTCTACTTAAAAATTTATTTCCCTTCTTTAAATGTGATTATGTTCGCAAAAGTTTATATTTTTTCAATTAATTGTTTACTGTTAATGTAGCTATTTCATTTTGTGAGTAAATTTATTTTTTTAGATGAAAATCCATTTCTCTTCTTTTTTCGGTTAAAAATTTAATTATTTTGGTAGATAATGTGTACTTTTGGGCTTTAAATTTTACTTTTTTGTCAAAAATTACTCTTTTTTATTTGAACAATAATATTTTTTGTTTGAAAAACCAAATCTTTTTTTGAAATTCATATTCTTTGTTCTAATTACACTGTTTTTTTTTCGAAAATTCCAATATTTTTTCTGAAAATATCAACTATTACAATTTTTTCTAGAAAGAATTTTTTTATCAAAAGTTCATAATTTTCGTTGAAAATTAAACTATTTAGTAAAAAATTTCCTTTCTCGTGTTTGAAATTAAATTATTTTATATGAAAATGTATTTCTTTCATTTTTTTCCAAATTCATCTTTTCGAGTATGTTTATGTATTCAAAAACAAGTATTACAATTTAAATAATACAATAAAAATTTTGAGAAATTATAATTTTACATCTTTTGCAAAAATATAACTTTTGATTGACGTTTGACAATAAAGTTACTTTCGCTTATGTCAAATACAAATTTTAACTGTGCAGAATATGTCTGACTTTGGTTGAATAACAAAATTGTATCTTAAAAAATCTTAAATTTATATCAGTTTTACTCATTTTTCAAAATTATTATTTTTTTGTTGAGTTTTTCAAATTACTGATTCGACAATCAAGAAAAGCGATAAAAATGCTTTCGAGATTTTCCTGACGAACCTATTTTTAGAAAACGATTCTTGTTTTCATGTTCAAACTGTACTGTACAAAATTTTGTAAAATAAAGTAAAAATTATGTATTGCTTGTTTCATTTAGGTGTGCCCGCCGAATTTCCATATTTTTTATTTATTGGTATTTTTCCTTTTTATAGTGCATGTACGAAGAAATTTTGATTAACCTGTTTAAAAAGCATTTTTTTTAAGTAATTTTTTCTTATTTTCGAGTTTTATACTTAACTAGGATAACTACTTTGTTTCAATTACTATCAAATTTAAAGAGAAATAAAATAATAATAAACGCTAATATTAAAAACAAAATTTTTTAGATTTAAAAATTAAATTTTTGTTTTGATTTTAATGGTCTCATTGAAAATTTTACTCTTTAGTTGGTATGGGTGGGGGGTCGTTCTTCTTTGTCACCCTCGCTTGAGAAAATTAAACCTAATACAAACTGCGTAATGGATGGGCAGACGAGTCTCTCAGTTTCAGTTTGTCAGTCGCCGTCTAAGAAAGAAGTTGAATCTTCCACTGACGGAAAATAAAAAATAATTTTTCCATTTTCTCGGTCAAATTTTGTGCAATTGTTTTTAAAATTATTTTTCCGTTTACGAACTACTTAATTGATTTAAATGAAAAAGGATTAGCCGCGAAACTAACAAAGCCACTTATAAATTTAGCTTGAAAGACAAAATGGAACGGACTAGTAGAGAAGTTGGAGGAAGAAAAGGAGGAGAAGGAAACAAGATTGGTAGTGGAAATAGACATGGATTCACCAGTCGTGGAATTGGTACAAAAATCTGTTGCCGATTAGATCCCGAAGTGGGTGAACAAGTCTGAGACAGAGTCCTAGACTGAATAAGACTCTAAGGTCGTTGATACGATAAAGGAAACAAGAAGGAACGATACAATTATAGATATAGATGTAGCTATGATTACTTCTGTTTTATTATATTTGTATTGAGAAAGAATGTTTTTGATTTATATGTGCAAATTCCATTGTGTATGTCCATCAGTAAAGAAATGTATTATCATCCGCAAAATAATTTTTTTTCAACTGAAATATGCCGAAAATTAAAGAACACATGCCAAGCTATTCTTCTGATCTAATGTCAGGTAGTACCTAATTTAAATATTGACAAAAATAGCCCAAAAAATGTGCGTGAGAAGCGGAAAATTATTCAGGTCAGATGCTAGAAAAATGTTTGTCGAATAACAAGACAACTAGTTCGTCTAGCAAAAAATCAATAGTCATGTGCATATGTTATTACAAGTGGTTTCTTGAAAATCAAATATATAAAAGACGGAGGATTTAACGCAAATTTATTAGTTAGATATCAGAATGAATTTGAACGTGTTTCCATTTTTGGTGCTCGCCGGAATTGGAGGAGCTTTAGGCAATATAAGTGGAGGTGCATCCATTAATGCTGGAATAAATTTTGATGAAGAAGGAAATGTGATAGGAGATGCAATCAACAAATGTGGTGGTCTAGTACAAGGAATTGGAAACAAACTTGGTCTTGTTGGAGGTCTTCTCCAAGGCGTAGGTCAAGGACAGAAATCAAACAACGGCTTGGGAGGCGGATACATCAGCAATGGAGTTGGTGCCAATGGACAAGTAGCAGCAGAATCTTCAGCAACAAATACATTGATCCAAACTGGTGGTCAAATTCAAGCGCCTGGAGGCTACTGCATAGGAGGCGGATCTAACAGTGGTGGGCTTGTTAGCAATGGACAAGCAACAGCAAAAATCGAAGCAAAAAATACAGTAATCCAAACTGGTGGTCAAGTTCAAGGACCTGGAAGCGACTGCACAGTAGCCGGATCCAACAGTGGTGGAACTAGTGCCAATGGACAAGCAGCAGCAAAAGTTATAGCAACGAATGCAGTAGTCCCAACTGTTGTTCAAGTTCAACAATCTAAAATCAATGATATAGGAAGGCCTTCCATCAGTGTCCAAACTGGTATCGGTAGACAGGAAGCAGTAAAAGCTCCCGTACTAGTTGTCTCAGATCAGATGGGTGGAATAGTGCAAGACATTGGAAGCAGAATTGGAGGGACTGTAGGAACTATTCTTGGTGGTTTTCTTCGGGGTAGAGGAGAAAAAGAATGCAAGGGTAAAGAAGTCGGATCCATCAGCAGTGGATTGAATACGAATCAAGGAGCCGGGAAAGGTGTCGTATTAAATATGTTAAACCAAAGTTCTAGTCAAGCTCAAGGACTTGGAAGTGTAAATTTAGGGACTGCTGGAAGCGTTAGTGGAACTCTTAAACATGTTGGAGAGAAAGGAATCACAGAATGTAAAGAAGATCAAGGAAATAAAGGAGGCAACGGAGCAAATGTAAGCGCAGCTGCCAGTGCCGCTGTCAGTGGACGATGAGCCGGAAAATACCAAGCAGGGAGTCAACCGCAAGAACTTAGGAACGCACTTCAAAGAAAACTTTCACTAGAATCAGAATAAATCGTGACTTTTTCTAAATGTAATATCGTTTGATTTTTCCTTAGACACTTTTAGAAACTTCAGCCATATTTAAGTTTTCACTTTTCAATATATAGCGAAAAGAGTTATTTATCATTGTGAATAGCACCCATCTGTAGCTGTGATGTAAATTTGATTATTCAGATGATATTGTTTCCTGGTAACTATTTCCCAATTCATGAATTAAATTAGTGCAAAATATTTTATTATTTTTTCCGTTCGCCTTCTCCAAAATTTATTTGTATGGAATTTAATTACTAATAAACTTTTGAATACATTTTATTTATATAAGTGTTTTTATTACTTTAATTATTTGATATGCTTAAACTGTATGAGTATATGGACTATGCCAATAAAAACTACTCCGCCAGAACAAGATACTGGTATTGCTGCTGAGGAGTAAGAGTAAATCATGTCTCACTTCATAATCAATCAGATAATGATCTTTCATGTTATTCCTTAAATAGCCATACAAATCTAACAAACTCAACGTTACTAGCGACCGAAGTCATTAGCTCAAAGTTGATACCGCGAGAGATCATTTTAGGGTTTTATTGGATCAAGGTTCGGAATGTTAGTTTATCTCAGAAGAGAAATCTTATGAAAGACCTGAAAGATTCAATCGGAAAAATGAAACTGTTTCACCTGAATTGAAGTTTGCCAATCATAAGCCTTTTCGTTCCCAACAAATAGATTTGATTTTAGGTGCTGATAAGTATAGCTCGAGCATATTATCTGGCGTACAACTTTACCTGGCCTACCGCTCGAACTCTTACTTACGAAGAGTTTTCTACTCTCCTAACATGAATTAAAATTTGCCAAAATTCCCTTCATAATTCTCCTCTTTCCAATGATACTAAAGACTTTGCTTATCTAACACTTGGAAATTTATTAATTAAGGCACCTTTGAGTAGTAACCGAATCCGTTGTCAATTTGACCCCACCAGATCAGGATACAAATCAATTAAATATCAATTGAAGGTCAAAATTAAAAAAAAAACCATTGGATCAGATTAAACGATTTGATCGGAGAAAACTTTTACTCTCAGATGTTTTTAGGGTCGCTGAATTCGAATCCAGGCTCATTTTTGCCCCATCAGGTCGGAATGAAGGTCATTCCAAAATCGAAAATTGATATAACAATGGAATCGAACTTATCGTGTCCAACTAACTTAGGATTCGGATTCAGCGGCCCCAAAAACGTCTACGAGTAAAGTTTTTCTCAAATCCAATGCTTTTCTTCATTTTGACCTTATCTGACCTTTATTATGACCTTATGTGGTCAAAGTGAACCCGGGTTCAGATTCAGTGACCCCAAAAGCATGTACGAGTAGAGTTTTTCTCCAATCCAATGATTTTCTTTATTTTCACCTTATCTGACCTTTTTTATGACCTCATGTGGTCAAAGTGAACCCGGATTCAGATTCAGCGACCCAAAAACCTTCTGACTGTAGAGTTTTTCTCCGATACAATTCTTTTCTCCGATCTGATGGTTTTATCCATTTTTACGTTAAATTGACCTTTATCCTGAAATTGATTTCATCAAGCACAAGTTGGTACCCGAATGTCTAAGGTTATTAGTTTGAATTGTTAAATTCTAAAAGTGAGAAAAATTTAATACTTCGTTTTCGAGCGTTTTTGGGCAGCTACTATCAGAGAAAAATCCCCAGCTAAATTGCTGATACAGTGACGCAGCAGAGTTAGAACATCTTTAGAACTACTACCCATGTGCCAGGAATTGGAGGCGGGGATGGAGGGTTTTCCGGAACCTATCTGGGAGGACTTTTTGGAAGCGGAACATCAGGAAACGGAACAATTTTAATACCAGGGATTTTCGGCGGAGTTGGTGGTCCCGTACAAGGAGGAGGGATTGTCGGAGGCCTTCTTGGAGGTCTTCCCGGAGGTGGAGGAGCAGGAAACGGGACAGGTTTGATACCAGGTGTAGTGGATCAAGTTGGTAATGTAGTACAAGGAGTTGGAGGGTCTACTGTAGGCCTCGTTGGAGGACTTCTCGGAGGCGGAGGATCAGGAAACGGAACAGGTTTGATACCAGGTGTAGTGGATGCAGCTCGTGATGTAGTGCAAGGAGTTGGAAGCGAAATTGGTGGACTTCTCGGAGGCGGAAGAATCGGTAATCGAACAAGTTTAATACCAGGGATTGTCGGCGGAGTTGGTGGCCCAGTACCAGGAGGAGGGACTTTCGGAGTCCTGCTTGGTGGTCTTCTTGGAGGTGGAGGATCAGGAAACGGAACGGGTTTGATACCAGGTCTGGTTGATGCAGTTGGTAATGTAGTACAAGAAGCTGGAAGCGGAATTGGTGGACTTCTCGGAGGCGAAAGAACCGGAAATGAAACAAGTATGATACCAGGTGTAGTAGATCAAGTTGGTGGTGTAGCACAAGAAGTTGGAGGATCTATTGGAAGCCTTGCTGGAGGATTTCTCGGAGGAGGAGGATCAGGAAACGGAACAGGATTAATACCAGAAGTTGTTGACACAGTTGGTGACGTAGTGCAAGAAGTTAGAGGAACTGTCGGGAGCCTTCTTGGAGGTATTTTTGGAGGTGGGGGTTCAGAAAACGAACAGGTTTAATACCAGGTGTATTGGATGAAGTTGGTGGCGTAGTACAAGGAATTGGAAGGCTTCTTGGAGGTCTTTTTAAAAGGCTAAATAATTTAAATGGACGTAAATTAAAAGTGCAAACAAAAACGTAAAATTTAAAAATATATTTGAAAACTTGAAATCTTAGTATAAGATTACAGCATTTTTACTATTTTTTTATATGAAATTCTTTTGTTTTAAAATTGTTGTCCATTCTGAGACTGTGTATGGTGTATATTAATTAGGAAATAAATATTATCTTTGTAAAAATTCCATTATACATATTCTAAAGTTGTTTTTGTTTGTAAATCTAGAAATTATTTTCTTTGAATTACTATATTCTATTTCATATAATGAAGCGTAACACACTTCATAAAATATGTTCTACTGATTTTTTTTAAGAAATTAATTTTTAACGTTTAAAAGACACAAATCAACATGTGTTTGCAAACTTGGCGTGTAACACATAATTGAAATGTATCAAATGAACTGATTCACCATATAACTCTAATCCTTAAAAGTAACAAAATATTTAATAAATTGTTTATATTTGTGTATTACCTTAAATTTGATGATTATTTTTCATATCCGTCAGTTCTGTTTCTGTCAGATTTAAAATACGTTAAATTTTCAAACAATTTTCTAGCCTCGAGCTGCTGAAGGATTTTTATATTTTACAATGAAAAATGAAAACAAAAAACAGTTACCCACACTTACCCTGGATCAGATTTTTAATTAACCCGTCATAGTTTATCATTAAAAATCATAAAAATCAAATTCTAGATGGCAGAATTATGAATTTCAGTTTTCAAAAACCCAATGGAGGACGCTGCGAGAGCATTTACTGCTGAGTGGTTTTTTTCTTTAAAACACCTTTGTAAAATTGTCCTCGATTCCGTTAAATTTCAAAGACAAATCGTATGGATCTCTTTTGATTACTTAACATAAAATAACATTAAACTTTTTACATATTTTAAGTGTAGGATGTACGACCGATGTTTGTTTAAGAAAAGAAAAAGAAGAAGAATGTTTTAAAAGGATGGTAAAATTGACGAGAGCATGGAAAGTTATGATTGCGAGAGTAATCTAATATACACTTGTAGTTTGTAATAAATTATAATATTGCCAAAAACAACGTTAAAAATGTGCATAAGAGGAAAAATATTTAAATCATATGATAAACAAGGGTTTTTTAAAACAAGGAAACTTTTTCGTCTCGGCGCAGAATTCAAAACGTCGTTTATGTTATTGCAAGTGGTTCCTTTAAAAGTATAAATGAGAGGGTATTGAACAAAAATTCATCAGTCAATCTTTATCCCTTCAGCATGGAGTCAAATGTGTTTTATTTTTTGCTACTCGCAGTAATTAAAGGCACTTTTAGTTTTACGATACCAGTAATTGGTGGTCAATTGCCAGGAATTGGAAACGGGATTGGAGAAGCTACTGGAGGTATTCTTGGGGTCGGAGGAACCGGAAATGGAATAGATTCAATAACAGGTGTAAGCTCAGTGGTAAAGGCAGTTGATGGCTTAGGGCAAGGAATTAGAAACGAATTTTCAACCAAATTAAATCAAAATACATCAGGACAAGGCGAAGAAAAAAGATTTAATCTCCTGAAAGGAATTGAAAACGGAATTGATGGAATTTCTGGAGGGGGCCTTGGAGGTCTTCTTGGAGGCGAAGGAACCGGAAATGGAAAAGATTCGATGACAGGTGTAAGCTCAGTAGTAAAGGCAGTTGGTGGTTTAGGGCAAGAAATTAAAAACGAAGTTTCAACTAAATTAAATCAAAATACATCAGGACAAGGCGAAGAAAAAAGATTTAATCTCCTGAAAGGAATCGAAAACGGAATTGATGGAATTTCTGGAGGTGGTCTTGAAGGTCTTCTTGGAGGCGAAGGAACCGGAAATGGAAAAGATTCAATGACAGGTGTAAGCTCAGTAGTAAAGGCCGTTGGTGGTTTAGGGCAAGAAATTAAAAACGCAGTTTCGACCAAATTAAATCAAGATACATCAGGACAAGGAAAAGAAAAAAGATTTAATCTCCTGAAAGGAATTGAAAACGGAATTGATGGAATTTCTGGAGGTCTTCTTGGAGGCGAAGGAACCGGAAATGGAAAAGATTCGATGACAGGTGTAAGCTCAGTAGTAAAGGCAGTTGGTGGTTTAGGGCAAGAAATTAAAAACGAAGTTTCAACCAAATTAAATCAAGATACATCAGAACAAGGAAAAGAAAAAAGATTTAATCTCCTGAAAGGAATTGAAAACGGAATTGAAGGAATTTCTGAAGGTGGTCTTGGAGGTCTACTTGGAGGCGGACAATCTGAAAACGGAATAGGTTTAATACCAGATGTAAACTCAGTAGTAAAAACAGTTGGTGGCTTAGGACAGGGGATTGAAAAAGCAGTTGCAAAACAAATAATTAATTATGCAGCAAAACAAGGTATGAAAACCGTAGAGCAATATAAAACTAGAGTTCTGAAGACTATCGAAGACTTTTTTGGAGATCTTTTCGGATCTAAAGAAAAAGAATGCGAAAAAAATTCACTTCCAAAAACAACAGAAAAAAGTCTTGAAGTGATGCAAGGAGTTGGTAATGGACTTCTAACCCAAGCCGGAGACGCAATTGGACTGATTAGTGGAGGAGTTAGAGGAGGAAAAGGGCAAAGAGAAAACAAGAATGATGGTGGAAATGGAAACGGATCTACCAGTGGTGGAATTGATGCAAAGGTAAGTAGTTGGTTAAATCTCCGAGTGGCTGACCAAGTCTGAGACTGAGTCCTAGACTGATTAAGACTCTGAGACTGTTTATACAGAAAAGGAAACAATAAGGATACAGACGTGGCTGTGAAAAAGGACAAGTTTATAGATCCAGATGTAACTATTTAGACGACAGTTTTATTATATTTGAATTTTGAACAGATTTATTTTGTAATTGTTTTATGTTCTTACACTCTGTATTGTATATGTCATTTAAATAAATTTGTGCATTAGGTCTTGTGATCGACGTGATTCCCAAATTTGTTTCTTTTCTCTAAGGTCCTTTCTTCATAACATTAATATTAATTTCTAGCATTGCTTTTTAGGGTTAAATATTGCTTATTAGGCAAGAATATTTTGTTTTGTTTCATGATGCCTTTATAGTCATTTTTTTGTTCTGTTTAGATATTTCTTTTTTGTTAGGAAAATATAATAGATTGCTATTTTTTTTTTCTCTTGACTGAAAAATCTTTACTTGTTGAAAATTCGTCTTTCGGGTTTGAAAACTCATCTTGTTTATTAAATTTAATCTTTTTTGTTTGAAAGTTCAACTATTTGGTTGTAAATGCAAGTGTTTGTTTGATAACTAATTTTTTATTCTTTATTGAAATTTCAACTATTTTTTTGAACAGGCTAACTTTTTTATTCGAAAATTTAACTGCTTTGTTGTAAATTCTTCTTTTAGAATACAAAAATCGTTTTTTACAAATTGAAACATTTTTGTTTAAATTTAAAAATTAATCTTTAATGGCTAAAAATTCAATAAATTTAACCAATTAATTTAATTTAAAAGAATTTGTTCCCATATTGTCGTAAAAAATCTCCTTATTTCCCCTGTCCTAAGAAAATTTTTTAATGATAAGTCTGTTAAATTTTGGGCTTTTATAAAAAAAAATCGAAAACAAATTTTGCTTCAATTATCTGTATCAACTGTATTAAATTCGCAAACAAATAATAATGTGATTGCTCGTCTTATGATTCACAACTGTATAAAATTCAGAAACGGATGATAATTGAGCCGTCGTTTTGTTTTATATCAGTATTATATTTATATACAAAAGCCAATGTGAGCGATCGTCTAATTTTTTTGACAACTGAGGTCAGTTACACAAGCCCCCCCCCCCCCGCGCACTCTTAATTTTTTGGTTTTCTATAGTCCACTGAAGTGCGCAATAAGAACGCTCAATTGCGCCACAAGACTGTAGGAGTTATATCAGGGGTTATGGGGGGGGGGGTAATAGCATCACACTACCTCCCCCATTTGAACAATCAGAGTTTAAATCACATAATCTTGAAGATCTTCAAATGCGCTCATTTGCGATACAAAGAACAAATTTTGCGCCACATTGATAACCGAGTTATCAGCCGTCAAGATGGGGGGGGCGTCATTTTTCTAAACTAATAACATTTTTTCAAATTTATCTAAGGTATCTATCGTAACTTCAAATTCGCTCAAATGCGCAACTAATAACAAATGTTGCGCTAGCTAATTAACGAAGAGATCATATTGGGGGGGGGGGGGGCAGTATAACACAGGAGTTAAATCTTCAACAGTGATGTGCAATATAAAGTTGCAGACATGGATTTATTCGTTATCAAATGCGCTCACATATGCGCCATAAAATTTTTTTGAAAATCTTGAAAATTTCCCAAGATACGGAGGTAACAAAATTTAACGAAGTGATGACCAAAAAATTAAAGGTTTGCAGTCCGCAATGATGAAGGGAGTTTTTTAAGTGGTTTCAAATGCGCTCAAATACGCCATAAAAAAAAACTTTGCGCCACATTGATAACCAAGTTATAGGCGATCAAAAAAAGGGGGGGGTCTGGGGTAATTTTTCTATACTAATAACATTTTTCCAAATTCATGATAGCTATACGTTATAATTTCATCCAACTTCAAATGCGCTCAATGAAACTTTATATTGCACATAACTGTTAAAGATTTAACACCTGCGTTATACTGTCCCCCCCCCCCCCTCCAGTATGATATCTTTGTTAATTAGCTAGCGAAAATTTGTTGAGTGATGGCGTATTTGAGCGCATTTTAAGTTATGTCAGATAGCTATGAGAAATTTGAAAAAATGTAATTAATTTAGAAAAATGACGCCAGCCCCTCCCACCATATTTTATCGCTGGTAACTCGATCACCAATGTGGCGCAATTTTTTTTCTTTATGGTGCACATTGGAGCGCAGGTGGGGCAGAATTCAGTGGGCTATAGAAAACCCAAAGATTAAAAGTGGCGGGGGGCTGGTGTAACTGACCTTTAGAACTGCATGAAATTCAAAAACAAATGAAAATGTGATTGATCGTCCTATGTTTCAGGACTGTGTGAAATTCAGAGGGGAATGAAATGTACATAATTTTTTTATGCTTCACAACTGTATAACATTCAGAAACTAATTAAATGTGAGCGATCGTTATTGTTTTATATCTTTATGATATTAATAAACAAAAATCTTACATTTCAGAACTGCATGAAATTCGAAAGCAAATCACAATGTGATTGATCTTCCTATGTTTTAGAACGGTATGAAATTCAGAAACGAATGATATGTCATCGATTACCCTATTTTTTATAACTGCATAAAATTCAGAAACAAATGATAATGTCCTGGATGGCATTATGTTTTTGAACTGTATGAAAATCATAAAAAAGAAACAATGTGATTGATCGTTTTATGTCTCATCCCTGAATGAAATTCAACAAGAAATGATAATGTGATTGATCGCCCTATGTTTCAGAACTGTGTGAAATTCAGTGGCGAATGAAATGTGAGTGATCGACTTATGGTCCACAATTAAAAATCGAATGCCAACAACAGTCTTAAGTAATATACAATTTTTCGGAAATTGAAAAAAGGGAAGACATATTTCAAGACATTTCAGAAACAGATAATCCAATTTGAATTTTTTTTCGGATAATCAGTCTCCAATGAAAAACAAACGAATTTACCTTCTTTTATGTCAAAAAATTAAATACAATCAAACCTCGATTTAATAACAATATTGGGGCTGACCGTAAAATGGAATCCAGTGTCTCGGATCTATTTTGTCTATCTCCTTTTTGTCTCTCTTTTGTTTCTCTGTCTGTTTTGGGACACTGGACTGATTACCGCACATCTCTCCGCAGCTACTGTCTTCCATCCCCTCCTAACAGCGTCAATTCTCAGAATCACTAAATCCAGAAGCGCTAAATCCAGATTCAAGTTTATTTCCTAAATTATAGTTTATTGGAAATTGAATAATAAATCTATTTTTTCTACTTTTTAAACTTGTTTTTGTACATATCAGAAACCGCTATAGAAAATTATTAAGTAAGATGATATTTAAAAACTGCGTTACAGAACGCATCGACATGGCCTGTATTAATGGTGAAATATCATTTTCGTATTTTAAGAAAAATGTTCGAAAGATTTTTTTTAACTGTTCAGATAATCGTCTTTCTTGGTCAGTGATATTAATATCGATATTTAAATGCAAAAAGAGCTTCTGTGTATGGGTTAAAAAATAAAAATAAAATAAAAAGGGTTATGTATTTTTTAGTAGTGAGCACAAAAATGTATGCTATAAAATTGGTTGATTTTTATTTTTAACTATAACATTTTATATTGTATTTGCTTTCAGTTACATATTGTTACATTTTAGGTTAAATATTTGCAATAAAGTTTATTACCCTAAGGTACTGCTTAAAGCTGAAGAAAATCCAGGTAATTGCACTATAATTACACTCACGCATATATGGCAGTAGATTCGCCTTGGAGTTATAGAAATAATTGCCACAGGTCTCTATGATATGGTTTCCTGAATTTATAAAAAGAGAATAAATCGTAAAATATAATAAGAGAGAAAATTTTAAACCTTTATTTATCGAAAAATACGGACCCATCCCCATTAGGGGAGGCGCCCAGTAAAAATTAAATTTCATTAATTTTTTTTAAATGGAGAAACTGACCAGCATTTCCTTGTTGAAATTTTGTTGATATGATTAAGATAACGCAATACCTTTTCTGACAACAAAAATCAATCCCTTTGATTTCTTCCAGAAATTCAGTTACACACCTTGTCACGCAAATAACAAAAAAATTAACAATCGCGTAATTGAGAAAATATTCCTAATTTAAAATTTGTTACCAACATTTAAAAAACAAAAACCATTTTATAACAACAAAAGTCACCCTTTTCGAATCCTCGAAGTATTTATGTTACTTAACTAGTCACAAAAGTAACACAAAAAACTAAAAACTAGAAAAATGCAGCAACATTCCTTTGTAACAAATATAAAAAAAAACTGACAAATGCAAAAACCAAAAAAAACTATTCAATTGAAAATTTTTTGCAATAGTTTAATAACACAGCACCTTATTTAACAAGGAAAATCACCCTTTTTGATTCCTATAAGAATTTATGTTACATAACTTGTTACAAGACTAACAAAAAACTAAACATTTATAAAACAAAGTAAAATTTCTTTCTGGAAAATTTGTCGCCAAAATTTAATTAACAAAATACATTTTCTAGCAACAAAAGTCATCGTTTTCAATTTCACCTAGAATTTTTGTTACATTACTTGTGAAAAAGTAAAAAAGAAGCTAGAAAATCGCGAATTTAAAAAAAAAATTTTAATCGAACACATTTTCTAACAAAAAAGTCAATCCCTTTAATTTCTTCCAGAATTTCAGTTAAATATTCCTAGTTTAAATTTGTTTACTAACATTTAAAAACAAAAACATATTTTATACCAATAAAAGTCAAGAAACCTCGAATCTTCAAAGAATTTCTCTTACTTAGCTTGTAACAATGTAACAAAAAAAAATGAAAACTCAAAAAATGCAACGAAATTCCTTTGTTAACATTTTATTTTGCCAGATTAAAATAACCTAACACTTTTTATAATAACAAAAATCACATTCTTGGATTCATTTCCGAATTTCTGTTACGTAAAGTGTAACAAAATGAACAAAAAAACTGAAAAATACAAAAGCACATCAAAATTTCCTAAGTGAAAACTTGTTGACAATAATAAAATAACAAATCACGTTATTTAACAATAAAAGCTACCCTTTTCCATTCCTATAAGAATTTATGTTACCTAACTGGTAACAAATCTAACAAAGTAACTAAACATTTATAAAACCAAGTAACACTTCTTTCTTGAAAATTCGTTACCCACATTTAAATAACAAAATACATTTTCTGATAAAAAAAGTCACCCTTTTTCATATCTATTTGAAATTTTGTTAAATTTCTTCAATAAAAGTAACCAAAAAAACTGGAAACTCGCAAATCCCACCAAAATTTCTTCGCTAAAGTTTTTAAAAGTATTTTTAAAAGAATACAACACTTTATCTACAATAAAAGTCACCCCCTTCATTTGTAACTAAAGTAACAAAAAAAACTGATAACTCGAAAAATGCAGCAAAATTCCTTTGTTAATTTTTTTAGCAAGATTAAAATAACATGATACTTTTCCAAGCAACGAAAGTTTCCTCCTTTGATTCCTTTCATTTTTTCTTTTACATAAAGCGTAATTAACTGTTAGAAAAAATTTTAAAATTCATAAAAATTTCTAAATTGTAATTTTGTTTTGAAACTTTTAAAAATCACACCACCTTCTCTAAGAAAAAATTCACACTTTTCGATTTCTCTAAGAATTTCTGCTACACAACATGTAAAAAAATTAACAAAAAACTTAACTGGTAGGTTTCAACAATATTTCGATTTTTCGTTACTTTTGTTGCACATAATATAACAAAAATTTAATGAGAAATGGAATGGAATAACTTTTGTTGTTAAGAAAATTGTTGTGTTATTTTCATGATGCAAAAAATTTTCCAAGAAATAAATTTCGGTGAGTTTCTCAAATTTTCATTTTTTTGGGTACATCTCCTAGAAATGGATGTTGACAAAGCCCCTTAAACCTCACCTGTTCTAGTAACACATAAATGAAAAGAAAAACACACAGCAACAGCCCCTAAGTCTCTTATGTTCAAAAGGGTCAATAAATTTGAAACATTGTAGGATGATTAATGTCAAAAACTGAACCATATCAAATCTGTTTTTTTACGAAAAAAAGGTAATATAAGATAACTGTTTTCTATTGAAGTCACTGAAAAAACCATAACTAAAAAAATTATATAATAAGACAAATTCAGATAAATTACATAAATATTTAGTTTTTTTAAATAAACTATTGAATAATGTTAGTAGTGAAGTTATTTCTGCTAACGCGAAAAGCCAGTTGTTGTGAAACATCAATTTCACACATCTACAAAATATAAACTTTCCACATTCGTTGTCAAGGAGATTTTTTTTTTTGGTTTCATGATGTCCTTCTAATCAACTTTTTCTTTTGTGTACATATTTCCTAAGGATTCCCTGATACATTTTTAAGTACACTGAAGGCTGAATAAGATGTTTTTAAAATCTGCAATACAGAGAAAGAAAATTATACAAAGTGTTTCTTCCTGAGTGTTAAATTCGTCTTCACAACCTTTTCTGTAAAACTTTTATCTAACCTTTACGAGGGTTTCTACAGACATTGTGACCATAGAAGCTCCTATTAATTCTATTGGCTTATTAGCTCGCATCATTATTAAAACTAAGCATTTTTGAGAACCAAGAGGCAACAAATTCCAATTCATTTCATATACTGCCTCTACAATACCTGCACTCTGAAAAAGAAATACATGTTTATACATGTTCACAAACGTCAATAACAAAAATAATATAACATAATAACATAAATGAATGTAATTAGAAACAAAACCAATGCTACCAATTTAACCAATTAAATTCATTTGAAAGAATCCATTCCCTTATTTTTGGTGTTCTTAAAATGAAACAGATACTTATTCTGGTAGATGTTTTAATTTTTTCTCTAACCATCCAATACAACATAAAATTTCCACAGTTAAAAATCGTATCGAGACAGCTCTTAATTTATTACATTAGTCATTTTGCAATTCCAATAAGCCGCCTTAGATTGTAACTGTGACGGTTTTCTTCTTGGACCTTCATGATTTGTTCCTTTGCTTTCTTCCAGGGATTTTCCCGACTTTCTTTAAATCCTGTTTGAATTTCCTCTTCCACAAGTTTTTTTAATATTAAATCACCTTCTGTTCTCATCTGGACTCCAAAAAGAAGTGCAAAGGTGGTCATGCCAATACTTCTCTGAAACGTTGAGTGCAATACTAGTTGTAGACGTTCGATATCACGATACCACTTGAATGGATCGTCTATTCATAGTTTCCTCAACACTAGAATTATAGTCCTGTTCAACCTTTCCACTTGACTATTTGCCCGTGGAAGTCCTGTAGTTACGGTAATGTATTTAATTCCTTGCTCATCACAATAACAATTAAACTCGTCTGAGGTAAGCGCTGATCCTTTATCTGAGATAATCAGGGACGAATTACCCAAAATAACCTTTTGATCCTCCAGTTTTTGGAGCACTTCTTTTGCTTTCGTCGATTTTGTTGGGTACAACCAGGTGAACTTTCTAAATCCATCGATGACAGCTAAAACATGATGATACCGTTTATGTATAGTGTCCAAAGGTCCTAGGTGGTCAATATGATACGTATGTAGTAGTATGTTATCCATTGTCAAAGGGTGCAGATAATCCTCCTGTTTCTCTTGTTTCTTATTTCCAAGGATACACTTTACACAGTTAGAAATAACCTTTTCTATTTTTCGTTTGACATTTGGAATAAGATATTCCTGCTTGATAAGCTCTTCGGTTCTCTTGGTAGCAAAGTGATCTCTTTCAAGAGCAGTTCGGATTATTTCACTCGGCATCGATTCCGGAACGACAAGCACGTCTCGGCCTTCCTGCTGGGAATACAGTAGACTATTCAAGACAAAATAGTTTTGGTAGGGCTTCTCCTTCAAGATCTCTAAAATAAAGTGAACTTCGTTCTCCTTATCTTAAGCTCTTTTTATCTGTGGAACAATGTCCTGTATTACGGCACACATGACCGAAAAACGACTTAGGGCATCCACACGTTTTATCCTCTTGCCCGACCGATGCTCGATTTTGTATTTGAACGTTTCTAATTCCATAGACTAACCTGCTATTTCATGAGAAATATCCTTTTTATCCATTGTGCTCTAGAATTCCTGAAAATCTATCATTATTTAGAGATGTAATATGCCAGATGTAGTTGGTAATCTTCGGGAGATTTTTGAAATAGTATGGCTACATAGCATTCTCTGCTCGCATCCGTATGGAGCTCAGTTTCGTACGCCAGGTTATAAATCAATAAAACTGGTTCTTTTGACAGAACGTTCTTTAATTTTTGGAAAGCCTTCGACTCTTCTGCAAGTCTAAATGTCCTTGACACACTTCGGCTCTGGAAACGATATGTCCCAGAAACTCTATCTGATCCTGCACAATGTGAGTTTTCTTTTTGTTTACCTCCAGTCCACATTCGGTAACGACTTCCAAAAACTTCTTTAATACCATCAAAACATTCTCTTCATTACACGTTGGAATTACTAGATCGTCAACGAACATAAACATTGTTCCCTTCCTGATTAAATCGCGAAATATCGTTCTTAAATACTTCTTAAAATTGATATTGTCCGTTTTGGTTCACAAACGCCGTATATTTTCTACTTACTTTCTGGAAAGTTACATGGTGGAACCCATTTTTCAAATCAATAACACTGAATATTCTCGCACCTTGAAGTTGGTTCAACACTTTATTGACAAGTGGTGAGGGAAATCTATCCCGCTCAATTTTCCGATTCATCTTTCTATAATCGATACACACTCGCGGACTACAATCTTTTCTTTTTGCGACTACTGAGCAAGTGGCATACTCCGATGAGCATGGTTAAATTTCATCATTTTCTATCCCAATCTTTATTTTATTGTCAACAATTTCGCGTTCCAATGGTGCTAAGCGAGTCGGCCTATCAAAACCAGGTTCAGTATCTTTAAGAATTATTTTTAACTCTATATCAGTCGACTTAATTTTCTTCGGTTTATAACTATCAATTAAATTCTCAACTTCACTTCAGATCTTAGGATCTTTTACGTGAATAACATTAACAACTTTTTCTGAAGCTTCATTAACACATGCTAAAAAAACAGTAGGATTTAACTTTGAAATTATGACGCGGGCGGGTTCTATAGTAACTCTAGCTTGCGCGGTAATATCATTACCAATCGCTGCGTTCAATGGGGCACTTCCGTCTAGTATTACATAAATTGTTAGAGGATATTCCTTATCATCAAGTTTGATTACATCCTGAAAATATCCTATCGGTTTAACCCCGTTATGACTCATGTCTATCAAAGAAATTTCGGTCAAACGCAACTTTGGTTCTCCAATCTGCTAATGCACGTTTTCCTGAATGAAAGTTACCATGCTGCCTAGATCAACATAACTTTTAGTCTAAGAATTTCCAATATCGTATTTTTTATAAAACTTTGAATTCATATTTATAATAACCTTTAATAAATTTAGGTGAACTGACTTCTTATTACCACAAGATTTACCGGCTTTATCCTCGGTACATTCATTGGCGATGTGCCCAAATTTGTTACAAGTGGAGCACTTCCTACCTGAGCTTTTGGACTTACAGTCTTTAGATTCGTGTCCCTTTGTACCACAATTAAAGCACCGCACACTTCCAGTATTTGTAGTAGAAGCCTTCTTCTGGTAACCTTTTGTTTCATTATTCATTGATGAATTTTCCTTGCTGGTCCTCAGCTTGTCCTTGAACTCCTTCAAGTTCTTTGTCCCAATGAGGCAAACTTTGATGCTGGTGTCGTCTGTGATTCCATCGATGATATAATGGATTAGTGCGTCTGCTTCAATTTGACCTTGAGCGGCCATTTCTTTCATAATGAGAAAATACTCCTAAACAGATTCTTCTTTCTTCATTTTTCTTTTCACAAGCATTTCGTGTAACTGAACACTATTAATTTTTGTGCCGAATTCTTCTTGAAGAGCTTCTTTTAATTTTGACCACGTCTTTATTCCTCCCTCGCTCTGCACGAACAGATTGGCTACACCTTTCAATGATTTTTTGACAAAAATCAGTTTCTGTAGATCATTCTATTCATATAAATTCGCTGCTTCTTCCAAATCCAAAATCCACTTTTCGATTGAATAGCTGTCGTCGCCGAATACTTCTGTGCGAGATTTCGCGGCTTCTTATCGCGGCCGAGCCCCCAAGTTTGTAGAAATTTGTGTTGAAAATAGTTTATTCAAAATACAAAAGATTACGTTAGTGGATTAGCGTCGTTTTAGTTTCAGACTCCCGCTTAGACTCTCTTCTTTCGCAAATCGCTTCGCTTACGCCCTCTCACAGTTTATAAGACAAGTCCCGCGAAATACCAAAAAAAAAAATTTTATCTTAACCCTACAATTATTTAATTAAATTTATTCAAATACATATTAATAACAAAATTTAAACAATTAACATTTCTAATTTGGAACAAACGAATGCAAATATAGTTAGAAGTTTTCTTTTTAAACTTTTAGTTTCTATACCCTTTCATGAAAAATTATCTTTTGAAATTAAAAGATTCCTAATGATTTTAATATCACATCAATTTTTTGAATTTAGAGAAAATTGGATGAATTCATAAAATTAGGCAAAGATTTTGTAGACAATTTTCAAATTACTGATGTAGTATAAAAAATTCAATGTTTAAATTGTGAAAATTCTAATTTTGGACAAACTGGTAGATTACTCTTTACGAGAATAAAGGAATATCATCATAATTTTAGACAAAATCCAAAAAAACCATAGTCATAGCTGAACACCAGGTCAAAATTGGACATTTAATTTATTTGGACAATTTAATATTTTTACACCATGAACCTAATGAATTTCAAAGAGCAATAGCCAAAATATTTTTAAATTTAAAAAATGGTTATAATTGTTCGAATATAATTTCAGATATAAATAATTATAGTCCAATATATAACATAATCTTGGATTCTTTAATTTTAAAAATTAATTAAAATTGAATTATTAAATTAATAAAAGAAAAACAATCAATAAAATTTGAAATTTACTAATTTAACTATTTTTTTATAATCAAATTCAATTTTTATATAACTAAATTTTTTATTTTTCTAAAAAAAATTTGAATTTATTAAATTTATCAATCTGAAATGAAGATAACTCAAAGGTAAATATAAATCTTGTTTCAAATCTTCACCTCACGTTCAACAGAAAACATCTAATTTTTTTGCCGCTTTTTAATTTAACAAATTTTCATTGATATCGATTTTTTACAATGTTTTTTTCGTAGAACAATTGAGAAAAGAAGAATTCATGAAATTCACAATGATTGATTACGAAATTTATAAAATTTGCGGAATTCATGAAATACGCGAAATTCATGCAATTCTAGGAATTCAAGGAATTTACGGAATTAATGGAATTCATGTAATTTGCGGAATTGATGAAATTCAAGGAATTCGTAAAAGTCCATGAATTCCATATTTTCCGTGAATTCCGTGTTTCACATAAATCCCATGAACTCATTGAATTTCATGAATTCCTTGAATTTAGTGAATTCCATAAATTCCACGATTTCCTTGTAATTCACGAATTAGCAAAATTCCGTGAATTTCATCAATTCCGTGAAATCCGTGAATTCCATTAATTCTATGAATTTTATGAATTCCTTGAAATCCATGAAATCCATGAATTCCATGAAGTTTCGAATTCATAAAAAAAATTCATAAAGGGCATGAAGTACGTGAATTTCGTGAATTCCGTGAATTTCTTGACCTTCATAAATTCCTTGTGTTCCATAAATTCTTTGGATTCCTTGAATTCCTTCAATTCTGTGGATTCCTTGATTTCCGAGAATTCTTTTGATTCTACATACTCCATCAATTGCCGAAATTCTCTGCATACCGTAAGTTTCTTGAATTCCGTAAATTGCGTGAGATCCGTAAAGTCCTTAATTTTCTTGAATTCAGTGAATTTCGGAAATTCCGTAAACTAATTGATTGTGTTGAATTGTCTGAATTCTGATGATTTCGTGAATTCAGAAAATTCTTTGAATTCCGGAAAGTCCATGAATTCCGAAAATCCTTTAAATTCTGTAAATTCCATGAACTTGGTAAATTTCCTAAATTCCGGGATATCCATGAATTGCTTAAATTGCGGGAAATCCATGAATTTTTTTGTTTCGTGAATTTATTGTATTCCGTGCATGCCGTGAATTCCGTGAGTTCCATGAATTCCGTGAATGCCTTGAGTTCCGTGAATTCGGTCAAATCGTTATTTTCCATAAATTCCTAGAATTCCATAAATACGCGGATTATATAATATATATTAACCAAAAGTTTTGGCTTTGACAGAAATTGTTTGTTGTGACTAACAGGTCTGCTGAGAAACGATTTACATTTTTTTTTAATTTTAGCTATATAAGGTGTCGAGATATCCCGCTTCAAGTATGATACAGAAGTCTTACTGGCTACTGTACTTGTATTATAAAATGTTAATACAGTAACAGTGTAATTTTTGAAAAGTCGGAGAATGTGAATAAAGGATTCTTTCTACACCTAAATCCTATGATCTGAAGTATGTCATTTGTAACAGCTCACTCATTTTTTAAATTATTAATTAAAATGAAATCGAACAAATAAATTTGACTTAAAAGAAAAGATTGGGTGTTTATTAGGGTGGTCCAATAAATTTTTTTTCGAATTTTTATGCAAAACGCCCGGAAAGGGAGAGGGTCGTAAGGCCGGTTTTTGGCCTAATTTATTTTTGGACCAAAAAATCTGAAAAAATCATGGTAGTATCTTCTAAGTATCCCGAGTCGCTTGCACGCTAAACGAACTACCCTCCACCCCTCAGCCACCCCCACCCCCCCTACAAATATAGGAAACACCACTACCCACCAACTGTATTTTCGAGAGATTTGACACTC
>NC_046664.1:12505976-12549043 GCF_010883055.1 Belonocnema kinseyi | reverse complement strand
CGGGATACTTATAAGATACTACCATGATTTTTTCAGATTTTTTGGTCCAAAAATAAATTAGGCCAAAAACCGGCCTTACCGACCCTCCCCCTTTGTTCGAATCCACAAAAAAATGAACCCATTTTTTTCTTAATAATATTTAGAGGTGGCGCTAGCCCCATGAAGTTTAACACGTACTTCCTATAAGAAAAAAAGACGATTTTGTCAATTTTATTCAGAATTTTCAATATTAGGTGAATCGAGTTCAAAATTCACTATTTCTCTTTACTATTAGTCACAGAATGCGAATAAAATATTACTTTTCAAATATCACCCCCATAAGCCTGTTTTATATTGTCCCAAAAAAACCCTAAGTGGAAAAATGGGTTTTTCGAGTTTTTGGAACTAATTATGATTTTTTTGGAGTTTTTTTAGCAACTTTCTCTTGGAAAAGGGTTTGAAAGTCAAGGTTTTTTTTAATTTTTTAACTTATTATTAACGTTGCAGTAAGAGCGAGGTAATAATAAATTTATGTTAACAAAGATAATCGTTTAAACAATTTATTATCATTGATTATAATATTTTCTTTTCTTAATGATAGAAACTTGCGGTTTTTTCTGAAATTTTTTACTTTTTTCCCACTTTTCACTTGAAGTGAGTTAATATTTAATTCAATTTGACAAAAATAATTGTTTGAACTAATTATTATAGTTTATAGCTATCTTCTCTTAGATTAGTGCTAAAAAGTTGCAGTGTTCTGAAATGTTTAAATTTGCTTTGCCTCTTTAGTTATGAACAAATAATGAATAAACATTAGAGAGTATAATATTTTAAATAGTATTGTATTGTTTTAAGTGTAGAAAAAACCGAAACTTTTTAGCACTAATTTAAGAGAAGATAGCCATAAACAATAATAATTTGTTTAAACAATTATTTTTGTCAAATTAAGTTAAATATTAACTTACTTCATCTGAAAGTGGGCAAAAAGTTAAAAATTTCAGAAAAAACCGCAAGTTCCTATATTTAAGCAAACAGAATATTATTAGCAATAATAATAAATTATTTAAACAGTTAATTTGTTAACTTGAATTAATTATCAGTTTGTTATAATTGAAAAGTAATAAAAAGTTTAAAATTTCAGGAAAAAACGGCAACTATGTAGTATTAATCTAGAAGAAAATAGCTATAAACAATAATAATTTGTTTGAACAATTGTTTTTCCTGAATTAAATTAAATAATTACTCACTTTAAGTGAAAAGTGGAGAAAAAGTTGTAAATTTCAGAAAAAACCGCAACTTTCTAGCATTATTCTAAGAGAATATTGTTATGAATAATAACAAATTGTTTAAACAATTATTTTTGTTAACTTTAATTGTTTATTACCTCGCTCTAACTGAAACGTTGAAATTAAGTTGAAAAATTCAGAAAAAACCTTGACTTTTTAATCCTTTTCTAAGAGAAAGTTGCTAAGAACAATAATAAATTGTTTAAACAATTCAAAATCATAATTAGCGCCAAAAACTCGAGAAACTCATTTTTTCACTTATGGGGGTTTTTTGGGAGCCTATAAAACAGGCTTATGGGGGTAATATTTGAAATGTGATATTTTATTAGCATTCTGTCACTACTTGTGAATAGAAATGGTGAATTTTGAACTTAATTCACCTAATATTGAGAATTCTGAATAAAATTGACAAAATCGTCTTTTTTTCTTATGGGAAATACGTGTTAAACTTAATGGGGCTTGCGCCACCTCTAAATATTATTAAAAAGAAAAAAATAGGTTTATTTTTTTGTGGATTCAAATAAATTTTCGGGCGTCTTACATAAAAATCGAAAAAAAAAATTCTAATCCATTTTTGGACCACCCTACTGTTTATAGCTCTATTACATTTTACATACCTGCTGTATCATTTGTTCACCGTACCAACAATACAAAAATATTTCAATCATGTAGTTATTCAAACATCCTACCATGTACCAAAATTTCAGAGAAACCATGCTTAATGTCGCCAATTGGAAGATAATAGCACACAAAGCTAAGGTAGTCACAAAAAACTGGGCAAAGACCATTAAGCTAAAAATGTCGTTTAGCTTTCTCCCAATTCTGGAAATATGATTTTCCATTATAAAACCAATTGATCATTCCATCTAATTAGAAGAAGCTACACCGTTCAAAATTTTGTTTAGTCTCAAACTTCTTTAGACCACCGGTTAAATCAGGCAGCAGGGTTCCGGATTTGTATGCGAAAAGTCTGGGTTCGATTCTTGCTGCTGGCATTTTTTTCCAATTTCTTCTTTTATACAAAATTTTGTTATCGCCATGGATTATTTAAATTGATGTTAATTAAACTAAAATTTTGACTTATAACAGTTATTGTATATGAGTTAAAAATAAAGTTTATAAATATAATAATAATCATTTATTTAAAGTTTAAAATGAAAATACATTCAACTAAACATAATTTAAAATATTTGTCACAAAGAAATTTGCAATCTTTATATAATAAATACGTTTTATTAAACAAACAATTTTTAATGAATTTTTTAAAATTGTTTCATAACCCACAATCTTTAGTTTTTGAAAGTGCACTTAGTCACCAAAGTGTATATTGTTGCAAAAAATAATTCATATCTATTGACACGTTTTCGTAAACGGATTATTGTTCTCACATATTTTGACACAAAGTATAATTTCAAGATTAAAAGATAGTTGCTCATAAACTTCTTAAAAAATATTAACTAAAAATTATTTATTCAGCAAATTTTATTCACTGTTGAACGATAGAGTTAAATAATCTTTGTGTTTTTTGAGTGATCTGTGCTACATTTTCCATTTTCTAGAATGAAAGAAAACTGAAAAAACTGCAGTTGAAAGTTAGAGTAAAGTTTTTCTCTTTTTTAAAATATGATTTTATTGTTAATATTAACTGTCAATAATGGGCATTATTTAATATAATTGAAAACAACGTCTTTGTATTTACATTAGGAAAAAATGATATCTAAATATATTTACAAATTTTAAAGTTTAAGAAAATAAACTAAAATTATAAATTGCAAACAAATTTAATTAATTTTAATGAATTTATTCCATAATTTGGTTTCCGGTATAACGCTTTTCATAATATTTAGCTTAAGATTTAAGACAAAAAGGGACTTTTCATTATACTTGTTTCTAAATTAAACATAAACTAAACGGTATTTTATAAGGTTAATTACAAGATTTAAAAATTTCGAACAAGGAATGAGAAGTCTTTTAAGAAATTTTAAAGGGTTTAAGAGAAAAATTAAATTGTCTCCAGAGAATGAAAAAGTTTTCTTTAGATTTCCAGAAAAATGTTTAATGATTTTTTGTTTTGAAAAATTAACTTTAGGATAATTTTCTAAGAAATTTTAAAGTAATAAAAAAAAAATTTCGAAGAAGAATCTGGAAGTTTTTAAAGAAGTTTTTAAAAAATTTGCTTGTCTTTAAAAATTTTTGAGAAATATTCAACAAAATTTGAAAAACATTAAGAACCTTTAGATATCTGAAAAAGATTATTTTTCAAATGGTAAATTTGAACATTATAAAAATTTTAGGAAAAATACAGATTTTTTAAAATTTTGAAAAAAAGATTTTTATGAATTTGAAAAGGTTTTTAGAGAATCAAACAATATTTTCTAGATTGTTAGAAAAATTCAACGTTATTTTCTGGCAGAGTTGAGTACAATTTTTTTTCTTATGTAGAATTTGAAAAAATTATATTAAAAAAAAAAAGAAGTAAAATTATACATTGTAACAAATTTAATTAATTTTAATATATTCATTCAAAAAATTTTCTCTCTTCAGAACTATTTTCATGAAATTTAGCTCAGGATTAATTAGGAAAAGGGAATTTTGATTAAACTTGTTTTTAAATTCAACATGAGTTAAAGTTATTTCAAGCTAAAAAACATTGTTAAAAATGATTCATAAAGTCAAGGAAAATATTTTGTTTTAATTGTAAATAGTTTTTAAAAAGAACTCAAAATAAACTTTTCAAATAAATATTTCACAATTTCAATTATTGAATAAATAATAGTTTTTATGGTTTTTATGGTTTTTATGCTGTAGGGCTTATTTTATTCCTTGACAGATTGTCTGCAAATCTCATTGGTACGTTTTTATTAATAAACTTTTATTCAGGGATTATAAAATAGGAAATTTTTTAAACAGTAGATTTTTATAAATAAATTTTTTTAATGAAAACGAACCATTGAGATTTGCAGAGCATCTTGTATGGAATAAAATATAAGCGCTACATCATTAGAATGAAATAAGAATTGCAAGTTTTACCTAAAAATAAAAATGAAAACATTAAGCTCTAGATAATTATTGTCAAATAAAGAAAAACCAGATTTTTTTAAGTTCACCTCGAATTCTTTTCCAAAATTAGTTATAATTAGCATTAGGATATTTTTCTCGATTTAAAAAATCTATCCAAACAAGATTAATTATTTGAACTTCAAATGACGTACGATAATATAAATAAATAATAATATACAGGGTGTCTAAAAAGTCTCGGGACGGTTGAATATTTCCTCAGGTAAAATATTTTTCAAAAAACTGAAGCGCATTCCTGAAGTAAATTTCAACGAGGAATTCAATAGTGACCTTCATTTTGACCTTGAAGTTGACTTTCATGGCTTTTTGAAGGTCAACTTTGTTTTTCAACTGGAAATCCCTTTTTTTACATCTGCAATCGATAGAGCGGAAAATTCTATGTTCAGGTACGTACCCAGGTCATAGGTCAATTGTAACGTTCAAGGTCAGTTAGAGGTTATTTGAAATTAACAGCATTACGAATCATCTCCCTATCAATCAAAGTAGCCTGTTGCAGAATTCGATTCTGCAATTCATCTAAGCTTTGCGGTTACGTTGAGTATACTTTGCTCTTTGAATAACCCCAAAGAAAATAGTCGAGAGGCGTCAGATCAGGAGATCTAGCAGGCCACTCAATTTCACCCCTTCTTCCAATCCATCTTTGAGGGAACTGATGAGTATCCAAATATGCTCGAACCTCCCTACCTTAATGAGCCGCTGCTCCGTCCTGCTGGAACCAAATATTTTGAAAATTATCTCCTGTAATCTCCCTTATTCTTGGTACAATTTTGTTTCTGAAAAGCTCTTTAAATGCACGGGCATTGAGATTAACATCGATAAAAAAAGGGTCTATCAATGTATCATTCATGATACCGGCCCAAACATTAATCTTTTGTGGATATTGTGTGTGACTCTCCAGCATCCAATCAGGATTTGTGTCGGACCAATATCTACAATTTTACCTGTTAACTTCACCTTTTAAAGTGAAAGTAGATTCATCTGAAAATAATATATTGTACAAGAAAAGAGGATCTCTATCAATTCTGTCCATCATAATTTTACAAAATTCAACCCGACGATAAGGATTGTCTTCATTGAGCTCTTGTACCAGGGCTATGCTTGGGCTATGTCCATCTGCATCTCCTCAGATCCTGAATATTTTGGCCGAGCAGTTCCCTGAAGGTCCTTGAGAGATCCATGATTCATAAAGCGTCTTACAGTTCTTCCAATTGTAGATTTTGGGACAGGATTTAACCCTTCTCCATTAAGAAAAGTGCAATTAAAAAGCAAACGAACTTGATCATAAGATCGAACTCGATCTCTCCACCCACGCATCATTAATACAGATACCCTCTCTCGTTCCGAAAGTTTAGCTTGCGCCATAATAATCTTTTAGCGAAAGATAGTAAGTATGTACTCGTAATGCATAAATTTAGTTTCAATTAGTAATATTCATATGGAAAAACGGTATAGGACATATGGTATCTCCTTGGGTATTAACTCAGGTATCGAAAAACGGCATAGGACTGTATAACTCTTCGGGGAGGAACAGAACTCTCACCAGAACACCTGGAACTTTAAATGAAAAATTTCCATATGATTTTACAATATTCAAAACGCTGTAACCAAGATGAATACATAACTCACCAATGAATTTCTCTCTGAAATTTATTTCAGGAATTACACTGACCACTTGCAAAACTTTGTTAAGTTCAAATAACCTCTAACTGACCTTGACCGTCACAATTGACCTATGACTTAGGTACGTACCTGAACGTAGAATTTTCCGCTCTATCGATTGCAGATGTAAAAAAGGGGGTTTCCATTTTAAAAAACAAAGTTGGCCTTCAAAAAGCCATGAAGGTCAACTTCAAGGTCAAAATGAATGTCATCCTTGAATTTCTCGCTGAAATTTACTTCAGAGATTACACTGACCTCTTGGGAAACTTTGCTAATTTCAAATAACCGGGGCCAAAAATAATTTGCAGCCCATAGTTCTCAAATCTGCATTCAATTTAAAGATAGTTTTGCCGCCCAAGCGTTTGCGCCCGGGGCAGCGGCCTCCTTCGCCTCCCCTTAGCTACGCCACTGAACACAAACAATTATATGTCCAATTTAATTAATTATGAGTAATAATTTGTTAAGGTTAGTAGGAATGCATTTGGACTTACGTCTAAAAGCAGAGAATTTTACGAGTTTCAACAATTATCTTTAATTCAAATGATTAAAAAAATCTTAAAGAATGTTATCTTTGACACAGTTCTATCAGAAAATTATTTTTATTCAACGGACAATTTCTTATCACTTTCGTCTTGCATTATTTGAATTCTAGGTCAACTACATAGCTGGCGCCGCCACACGGCGGTCCTCAACTCTCATTAAAAATATTTTTCACAGCCCTCCAGAAAAGTGGCATGAGGCTGGTCAGAATGTGTTCGCTGACAGGTGGTGAGAGGAATTTACGAAATTTGTGTGAAAGATATCAGTCGAGTGTGAGGTTGGAAGCCTAGGAGGTGAGTAGGATTGTGAGGGGTGAATTCGTGAGATAGAAATTAATTTCCAGCTTGGTTGTATATAAAGAAAGTGAGGATATGTTAGCTAGGGATTGAGGGGGCTTTAATTTAAAAGTTTGGACCTTCCAGGAGGACAAGGCTGAATCTAGTAGTGTTGGGAATGTTAAGGGAGAGAAATAAGTGTCAGCAGGGGCTGTGGGGCGTGGAATAATGTGGGATTAAGGGCAAATTTAGGATGGTGGGCGATAACAGTCTTTAGAGACATATGTGGGAAAGCGGGGGGCAGTCAGCGAGAGCGCTGGCAGTGTTGATAGTGAGTTTGATGAGGCATGATCCAACAAGCTATGGTCCCACCAATTCGATGCTCTAATACGTTTGACTTAAAGTGACCCTTTTACCCCCACCATACCGAGTACTAAGGAGTAGATGGAAGGTATGAGGAACGACTTGAGGATCAGATGTGAAAAATGGGAAAAGGAGGTGAGAGCGAGGAGGAAGAGAGTAGAAGAAGTAGAAAAGAACTTATTGTCGGTAAGGAAGGAAAAAGAAATTAAAATGAAGCAGATGGAATAAGAGATTAGGGTGTGGAGGAAGAGGCGAAAAAACGCTTAAGAAGATAGAGGGCAGGTCGAAAATGAAAGTAGGTGACAGGGGAGGGGTGAGAAGAAAGATAATTGAGAGAGAGTAGAAAATATGAGAGAAGAGAAGGTAGAAAAACGTAAGAATGAAAAGGATGAGAGAGAGAGAGCGGATAGAGAAAGGATAATGGCTGAGAATGGAGAAAAAAGAGAAGGCAGACAGGAGAATTAATATTGTGGCCAAAGGTTTAAAGATAAACAGTGGGAAACAAAGGGAGTCGGTCAAAGCGATGCTACAGAGCATAGGATGGGTTAAATGCAAGGTAGGGAAACTTAATCTAGAGCGGAGGAAGAAAAAGAAAGTGGTGGTTCTAGAATTAGATAGATTGAATGAGAGGTTGGATGTAATGAGAAATAAAAATAGGATACAGGATAGGATTTTAATCGTTCACGATTTGAACAAGAAGGAAAGGAGGTGCAGACAATTATGAACTACATAGTTAGAAGGGAGTAGAGTAAAAGGAGAGCGGTGAAAGTAGTGTTTTGTAAAATAGAAGTAGATGAGAAAATGTGGGTATGGAACAAGGAGAAAGAGGTGTTAAACGAAGTGCATGGAAATTTGTTTTGTAGTAAGTACGGGGGTGGGGGTAAAGCTTAATGAAGGAGTAGTAAAGTTGCTGTACCGCAACTTAGAAAGGGTAAAGAAGAAAGATGAGGAGTTCTGCAGGTTTGTCCAGGAATTTAATGTGGTGGAATAAGTAAATACGTGGGTGGAGAGAAGTTTAAGGAAGTTTGAGGAGACGGAGAGAGGGGGCATGAAAATTAGGACAGTAAATATAGGAGGGGTGACGTGTAAGTGTGTGAAATAGTACGATAAGGAGGTGATAGAAAGGATTAAAGAAAGGCTCGAAAACTTGCTAGCCAAAAGAGAGGAGGGTATGGTGGTACTGGTATGTTATTTTAATGCGAGAATGCAAAGGGAAGGGGCCTTTGAATGCAAGGAGAAAGCTTCAAAAGATAATCGAAGAATAAGATAATAAATAATGAAGAGGAAATTCTAAGGGAACGAAAAGGGAGGGAAAAAATGTATGCAGATGACATAGTGCTGCCAGCAAAGAGCGAGGAGGCCTTAAAGGAAGTCGAAGTGGATGCGAAAGGAGATGCAGGAGGTGAAAAAGTTTGCGTACCTTTGCTTTCTGTTTCGGAGAAATGAGGCAGTGGTTATAGAGGAGAGAGTGAAAAGGCCAAATATAGTGATAAGGCAGGTGTGGGGGCTAGAAAAGTGAGATGGTAAATAAGATACAGGAGAGAGGATACAAGAGTAGAGCTCTGATTAATGAGTGTAAGGAAATGAAAAGGAGTGGAATTCATGAATGGAGAAGGGGAGTCAAAAGGGTTGTAGCATGAATTATGGGGGTTTTGGGTAAGATTTAGAAGTAAAGAAGAAAGGAGGAAAAGGAATAGAGAAGGAAACCTTTTATATAGGATAGAAAGTAGGTAGAAGAAAAATCAGAATATTGTAAGTAGTATTCAAGTATTAGATATTAGCCGCGGAGCCAATTTGGCAAGGCAAGGCAAAGCGAGAAAGAGGGAAATGCGTGAGGGGCGAGGCGAAGCGAGGAAGGCAAGGCGATGAGAGCGAGCGGTCTTAGATGTAAGGTGTCGATAAAGGTTAGTTTTTTAGAGTTAGTTTTACGAAAATTCTCTAAAAAATGGAAGTGTATGCAAGTCAATTTTTAAGGCCAGCCGGCCTAAAAATAAACGTTCATCTCATTAGGCTAGGTTAATGTATTTTTATTCCAAACTCTATCAAAATCAGTAAAGACACAGGTTAGTTTTTCAGTAGTATCAATTGCTCAGTAGACCACCATTGCATCGGTTACCGCACGACCATTGCACTGTCTCCTACCGCACGACCACCACTAAACCGGTTGTTTTATACTGCTAGGAGAAGTATGAATTCCAACATAATTCCGAAAGGTGTAGCTACCCATAGTGAGTATAATTTAATAACTCGTTAGAAAATTTTATAAAATATAAAAATATTCATGAGAAAATTGTATATTATGCTCACGAGTAGACATGAATGTGATGAATAACGACGTCTGCAATAATTTGAAATACCCATTCACTGTCACAAGCTCTTTCGTGATTTTTCTTCAGGATGGTTGGTAACACGTATAATCGATGCTCAAAAATTTGCAATTGTGTACAAATCTTTTGCATCATAATCGAGATAAAGCTATCAAAGGAGACAGTTAGAAAGCCCAGAATAAAAAGGGAGATACTCTGATAAATGTATGTAACCGAAAATAAAAAATTCGACTCGATGTTATATGGCATCCAAATTTTATCGCAAGGCAGAGAAATGTCGGTTGTTTTAGCCAGTGGACTCAATGTGATAATTGTGACACCAACAAAACATATTGTCAGTAGAAAAATTGAATATGTTCTGCAATGGTAAATATTTGATTAGTCAAATTAGGTCTTTGATTTATAAAAAAATTTCTTGCAAATGGAATTTGAGTTTTTGAAAAATTAAGAACCTATCTCTGTGCTCGAATTCCTTTTGAAGAGCACATTCATGAAGACTTCGAGGGATGCAACAGTTTTCCAAAAACATATTATCGAAAGAAATAATTTCATCGCGTTGCAAAAAAATGTTTGCAATTTTCACGCTAACGGAACATAATCCACAAAACATAATCAAATTTTCCGTCAGTGCGTCAAGATTTTCAGCACCTCGTAAAATGTAAATTAAAAATGTTGCTGCAAATGTAGTCAGGAGGACAATTATTAAAAAACTGTAGAGCTTGTAAAGTCCAATGGCCCATGGCGATGTCCAAGTTTTTGGTCGCCATATACCAAAATATTGCATTGCTCTAAATGGTATTTTGGCTGCGTTCATGTTTAAAAATGTTCCATCATTCTGTTGTTTTAAACTGAAAGAAAGACATCATCAAAAGATTATAACTACATTATTATTTTTATTTATTTTTTATTATTGTTATTTATTAAATATATTATAATGAGTTTAATACTAAGGGGCTGTCCATAAACTAAGTTACTAACTACTGACCCCCCACCCCTCTCGTAAAGTGACACAGTCCAAAATTCTCTCAAAGTTGAGAAAATAGTAATTCTTCAAAGAGAAGGGCCAATAATAGAAAATAAATTTAACATAAACCTTAATAGCTCATTTTTAACCGAAAAAGATTAACATTTAATCAAATAAAGTTTTGACCAAAAAGGTGCATTAACAACAATGTAATTCAACTATTCAACAAGGAGACGAATTTTCAACAAAATAATTTAACTTTTAACCAGAAGAAATTTTTTTGCAAAAACTGTTAAAATTTCCATGGAGAAACATGGCTTTCCTAGCATAATGGATGAATTTTCAATCCAAAAGGACGAATTTTTAACAAAAGGGTTGGATTTTCGACCAACAAGGATGCATTTTTAATCCAATGATTGAATTAAAAAGAAAAAAGAAATTCTATCAAAAATAGTTGAATTTCTAAGCCAAAATGACTCATTTTTAGCAAACAGGTGAATTTTCAATCCGAATATTTGAATTTTCAACTAAAAAAATATTTTTAGAACCAAACATTGTGCAGCTAATTTCTCACCAAATAGTAAAACTTTGAACCTAGAAAGCAAATGTTTTGAAAAATTGTTGAAGTATAAGTCAAAAAGATGGATTGTCTACGAACCAGTTAAATTTTCAACTCGAAAACATGATTTTTTTTAAGTTGATTTTTTTCCAAGAAAGTAGATTTTTTTCTAAATAGTTAAATTTTCATATAAGTAGTTTAATTTTCAACAAAATAATTAAGTTTTTAACCGAATTTATGATGAAAAAAATCTTCCCGAAAACAGTGCAATTTAAAAGCACGAAAATATAAATTTTAAACAAAAACAAATTATTCTCATTTTGTATCAACGTACGATATTTATAGTTGATATGTCATCCAAAAATATTTTTATTCGGAATAAAAAACGGTAGAACTTTACCGAAAATGACGAATTTTCAAGAAAATAGTTGAATCTTTTAACTAAAGAAGAATATTTTTCAACCTAATAGTTGCATTTTCAAGCGAACTAAATGAATTTTAAATCGATAAAATTAATTTGCCAACAAAAAAGACAACTTTTCAACAAAACTTTAATTTTTAACTAGATAATATTAATTTTCTATAAAAAATATCAATTTGCAAACGAAAATAGAATACTTAAGTTTTAGTCAAGGAAAAAATAATTCATAAAAAAACGGATTTTCAATAAAATAGTTGAATTTTAAACCAAAGAGATGAAGATTTAACTAATATGATGAATCTTAAAAAAAAGAAGAATTTTCAACAACATTATTCATCATTTTACCAAAGAGCTGATTTTTTAACTAAAAACACTAATTTTATAAAAATGGAAGTTAAATCTTTAATTTAAAAAATTAATTTTTAACAAAGTACTTTATTGCTCATAATATCATCTATAACATTTTTCCTTGAGAATTAATCTTTTTTGTATTGAAATTCAACTAATTGCTTAAAAGTTGAAAATTTAACTATTTGGTTGAAAATTCACCTGTTATGTTAAACATCTGTCTCTTTTGGAAGAAAATTAATTTTCTTGTTTAAACATTAACCCTGAGTTTTTAAAAACTTAACTGGTTGGATAAACATAATTATTTTATTTTTATTTTTAATGAAATCTTTTTTGGTTGAAAATTCATCATTTCTTTCAGATTAAAAATTAAAATATTGTTTGGTTAAAATATACACTACTACTTTCTCATTAGCAATTCATTATTTTTGTTTCAGAACTCAACTATTCAGTCAAAAATTTAGTCCTTTTTTAAAAAATTCAACTATATTCTTAAAGTATTTTTTTATAAAAAATTCCACTGCAAAAACAGTCTAAAATTGGTAACCAAGTTTACGGACGGCCTCTAAAATAAGAGTGAAATATACCTTCATCAATAAGTTGAAATGCAAATTGCAGATATTTTATTCCTTTTTCTAATTTCTCTCATGCAAGAAAATAAAACGATGCTGGGTAAAAAAATCTGTTAGCGGAATATATATTCCGAGGAAAGAAATTCTGTAAAGAATCAGAACACATTCGTAAGAGAGACTGTGAAATATCTACAGCACTCTATGTCCGCTGAATAAATTTAATATTCTGAAACATGTCAGAGCCTATTTCTGAATTTCTAGGAATGGGAATTAAAAAGAAGCAGGTGTAATTATCCTTGCCTTCCGTGGCGAATATTATAGACTATCCGTGAAAGGAACAGTAATAATTAATGAAGCCAGGTAGCTTAGGGTTGATTTGTCACAAAGTACTGAATCATTTACAAAAATAGATGGAAAGGGGTAATTCTGCAATTATCTTTCTGTTGAGTACGTGGCAGCACCACGTTAACTTTGAGTCGAATAAAGTGTGTAGACATAGGATAGTTGTGGCAATCAATATATTTCCACTTTATTTTAAGAAGAGGCACCGGTATATTTTGTGGTTAATTTTAATTTACTGAATAATATTCTTTAGTTTAAAGAGATAATAAGAAATATTCCAAGATTGTAGTATGTATTATATTATTAGAGATGTTTAAATGTGAAAAGAACCTATGAATATTTTTTTTAACTCAAGACCAAAAAAAAGGTTTGTTTTTCTGTAGCAAGCACATTGCTGTAAAGTTTGTTTAGTTCCATTTTGAATAATACAATTTTTTGTATTTTCTTTCACTTGAGTACGTGGCAGCACCATGTTGAATGAATTTTCATTTCTTGTATTATGATAAGGCACCTGTTCTTTTTCTCATTTTTTATCCATGAAATAATATTCTTTAACTCATTGGTGTAAAATTTGTTGAATGTCATTTTCAACAATGTATTTTTTTGTACTTTCTTTTAGTTGAGTATGTGGCAGCACCATATTATATGTTTTTCTATTTTATCTTAGGAAGAGGAACCCGTTCATTTTATGATAAATTTTCATCCGCACGATGATAATCTTCAGCTGAAGAAACATTAAAAACATTTAAATATTTTTATAGATATTGCATTATTGCAGATATTAAAATGCTGAAAAAGGGCTTTACATATTGTTTAAATCTGAAAAACAGCGAGATAAGCATTTTTCAGCGTCACGTATGGTAATTCAACACTGAAACCGACTCTGGCTTCCATTTGTTTTTATCAAGTATAGTTTGGTAGATATTTGCAAATTGGTTTCCGAAATCTTGTACTTTAAACTATTGTTCATATCAGATTTTCAAATGTGGAACGTAAGACAATACCTCACATTTTTACTTGTTTCTGAATTTTATGCAGTTATAAAACATCAATAACTGCATGAAATTCAGAAAAAAATGAAAATGTGATTGATAGTCTTATGTTTCATAACTGTACAGAATTTAAAAACAATTAAAATGCGATTGATCATCTTCTGTTATACAACTGCATTAAATATAATGATCGCCTTATTTCTCAAAACTGTATGAAATTCTGAAACAAAAGAAATTGTGACTGATCTTCTTATTTTTTTAAACTGCTTAAAATTCAGAATAAAGTAACAAGACCATAGATCATCTTAGGTGATTGAACTGTATGAAATTCATAAACAAGTAACTATGTGATTGATCGTCTCATTTTTTAAACTGTGTGAAATTCAGAAACGAATGACAATGTGAGCGATCGTCTATTTTTTTTAGAACTGCTTAGAATTTAGAATGAAGTAACAAGGTCATTGATCATCTTAGGTTATAGAACTGTATGAAATGCATAAACAAGTAACAATGTAATTAATCGACTTATTTTTTTAAACTGTATGAAATTGAGAAGCGAATGACAATATGAGTGATCGTCTTATTTTTTAAAACTTGTTAAAATTAAGAATAAAGGAACAAAGTCATTGATCTTCTTGGTTGATAGAACTGTATGAAATTCATAAACAAGTAACAATGTAATTGATCAACTTATTTTTCAGTACTGTATAAAATTCAAAGACGAATGACAATGTGAGCGATCGTTTCATTTTTTAGAACTGTTTCAAATTTAGAATAAAGTGACAAGGTCATTGGTCATCTTAGGCGATAGAACTGTATGAAATTTATAAACAAGTAACAATATGATTAATCGCCTCATTTTTTAAAACTGTATGGAATTCTGAAACAAAAGACATTGTGACTGATCTTCTTATTTTTTTGAACTGCTTAAAATTCAGAATAAAGTAACAAGACCATAGATCATCTTAAGTGATAGAACTGTATGAAATTCATAAACAAGTAACAATGTGATTGATCATCTTAGGTAATAGAACTGTATGAAATGGATAAAAAAGTAACAATGTAATTAATCGACTTATTTTTTTAAACTGTATGAAATTGAGAAGCGAATGACAATATGAGTGATCGTCTTATTTTTTTAAACTTGTTAAAATTAAGAATAAAGGAATAAGGTCATTGATCTTCTTAGGTGATAGAACTGTATGAAATTCATAAACAAGTAACAATGTAATTGATCGGCTTATTTTTCAGTACTGTATAAAATTCAAAGACGAATGACAATGTGAGCGATTGTTTCATTCTTTAGAACTGTTTCAAGTTTAGAATAAGGTGACAAGGTCATTGGTCATCTTAGGCGATAGAACTGTATGAAATTTATAAACAAGTAACAATATGATTAATCGCCTCATTTTTTTAAAACTGTATGAAATTCTGAAACAAAAGAAATTGTGACTGATCTTCTTATTTTTTTAAACTGCTTGAAATTCAGAATAAAGTAACAAGACCATAGATCATCTTAGGTGATTGAACTGTATGAAATTCATAAACAAGTAATTATGTGATTGATCGTCACATTTTTAAAACATTTTTTTAAAATAGAGAATGATTGTCTTATGTTTCACAACTATAAGAAACTCAGAAATGAATAAAATTTAAGCGATCATCTTATTTTTTAGACCTGCATGAAATTTAGATTAAAGTGACAATGTGAATGAACGCCTTATATTTTAGAACTGTATACAATTTATAAATAAGCAACAATTTGATAGATTTCCTCATGTTTTAGAACTGTATAAAATTCATGAACAAGCCAAAATGCGATTGATTGTCTTATATTTCACAACTATGTAAAATTCAGAAACGAATGAGATGTGAGCGATCGTCTTATTTTTCTGAACTGCATAGAATTCAGAATAAAGTGACAATGTGAGTGATCGTCTTATGTCTTATAAATGTATAAAATTGATAAATAAACAACGATGTGATAGAATTCCTCATGTTTTAAAACTGTATGAAATCCCTAAACAAGAAACAATGGGATTCATTTTATTATAAGTCACAACTATATGAATTTGAGAAAAAAATGATAATGTGAGCGATCCTTTTACATTTTAGAACTGCATAAAATTCAGAAATAAATGAAGATTTGGTTGATCCTCTAATGTTTTACAACTGTAAAGAATTGAGAAATAAATAAAATGTGAGTAATTTTCTTGTATTATACAACTGCATGAAATTCAGAAACGAATGCAATCTGATTGATCCTCTTGAATTTTATAACTGAATAAAATTCAGAAACAAATGACTATGTAATGGATCCTCTCATGTTTCACAACTGTATGCAATTCTGAAACGAATTACAATGTGATTTATTGCTTTATGTTCAGGAACTCTATGAAATTTACAAACAAGTCAAAATGTAATTGATTGTCTTATGTTCCACAACTGTATGAAGTTTAACAAAAAAATTTGACAATGTGATAGATCGTCTTATGTTTTAGAACTGCATGAAATTCATAAACAAGTAACGATGTGATTGATCGTCCCATGTTTTACAACTGAATGAAATTCAGTTATGTTTTGGAACCGTGTAAAATTCAGAAACGAATAAAATGTGAGTGATCGGCTTATGTTCTACAAGTTAACATCTGATACGAACAACAGTCTTAAGTACAAGTTTTTGGAAACTGAATTGCAAACGTCTATCAAATTATTATTAATGTTTAAATTAAAAAAAGAACCTCTGCGTATGGTTTAAAAATTGAAGAACAAAGAGGTAAATATATTATTCAGTAGTGAAAACAGAAATGTATGCTACGTTAGCTTTAAATCGAATGAAGTGTAAGAAGGTAGATGTTGTGGAAACCAAAGTAATTCAATTTCATTTGCATTTCTGTATATTGTTTAAGAACTGAAAAACAAAGGGGTAAGTATTTTTTAGTAGCGAGCACAAAAAATAATTGCTTTAAAATGTACTGCATCATACATTAAACAATAAAAATGGGGTTTTCTCGCAAACGGATTGATATATTCACCAAAATATTTTTTTAAATTCAATTTCTAACGGGACTGCATTACACGCGAGAAAATCAATGTAATTGCACTGTAATTATACCCACGCATATATGATAGCAGATGTACCTTGGAGTCATAGAAATAATTGCCACAAGTCTCTTTGATAGGGTTTCCTAGAATTATAGAAAGAGAATAAATCGTAAAATATAATGAGAGAGAACAATTTCAATTCCTTGCAGAAAACTTTCTCTGAATAGCTTTCACATCGTGTGGTTCTAAAATCTTAACACCTATCCCCATTACCGTGCGCTATAAAAATTTTATTTTTTTAATTTTGCAAACCCTTACCCCTAGTTTTCTTTCCATTGGTAAAAAGTTAACACCTGCGTAACCTATAACATTTACTTTGTTTAACATTTGGTAACAACATTAAAAAAAAAGAAAATAATTTCGTAACAAAAATGTAACCCTTTACGACCACTCAGAGAATTTCTGTTACATAACTTGTAACAACAATAATTTAAAAAACTGTAAACTGGAGGAAAATTTGCTAACTCTAAAAACTTCTGTTACATAACTTGTTACATAACTAACACGAAAGCTAAACATTTGTCAAGCCAAGCTTGATAAATGTTACACCCCCTCGATGTAAAAAAATTCACCCCGTTCGATTCCTTGCAGAATTTCCGTTAAGTAAATCGTAATGAAATTAACAAGAAGTGAAAAAATAAAAAAAAACAGCAACATATCTTACTTGATAATTTGTTAGCAAGACTAAAATACACAGCACCTTTTCTAACAATAAAAGTCACCCTTTTCGATTCCTCTAAGAACTTCTGTTACACAACTTGTTATAAAACTAACAGAAAAACTACCCAGTGGGCACAAAATTTGGCGACGTCTTTACGACATCGTTACGACATTGTGACGACATCTTTACGACAACTTTACGACATCCTATGTCCATGTCGTTTCGGTGTCTTTGCGATATCGTAAAGACATCGTCAGATCATATGTCTTATTTACGATATCGTAAAGACACCTTAACGACATGGACATAGGATGTCGTAGAGTTTTCGAAAAGATGTCGTAACGATGTCGTAAAGACATCGCTAAACTTTGTGCCCATTGGGTGAACATTTATAAAACCAAGCAACATTTCTTTCCTTAAAGTTTGTTACCAATATTTAAAGAACATTTTCTAACAATAAAATTAATCCTTCTTGAATCCCCCTAGACACTCTGTTACATAGGTTTTAAAGAAATTAACAAAAATCTGAAAGTTTTAGTAACCGAGCAAAATTTCTTTCTTGAAAATTTTCGGCAAAATTAAAATAAGGTAACACTTTTTCTAACATTAAAAGTCACCCAAAAAATTGAAAATACACGTAACCTGGAAAAATTTCTTTCTGGAAATTTGTTTTTCAAGATCTAAATAACAAAACGCATTTTATAACAAAAAATTTACTGTTTTCGTTTCCTCTCAGAATATCGGTTACATAGATTTTAACAAGAGTAACAAAAACAACTGAAAATTCAAGGATCCCAGGGAAATTTCTTTCTTGAAAATTTGTTGGCATATTTAAAATAACAGAACACCTTTTTAACAACAAAAGTGATTTTTTTAATTGTTTTTATTTTTTTTTGAGTTTGCGTTTAATAGACTGTCACAAAGCTAACAGAAAACTAAACATTCGCGAAACCCAGCAGACTTGCTTTCTTAAAAATGTATAAGTAATCAACAAAAAAAAATCATCTGCTTGCTTTCTAGCAGAGTTTCTTTTACATAACACGCAACAAAAATTTTAAAAAAATTAAAAATTATTCGCCAAAACTGAGATTTGTTGTTACTTTTGTTAATTTATGTAAGACTTGCTTGAAAATTTTTTTAACATAGCAATTTTGCTGACTTTCGAAAATGTCCAGTTCGTTGTTAGTTTTTTGCAAGCTAAGAAACAGAAATTCTTATATGAATCGAAATGGGTTAATTCTTTGTTGAAAATTGTTTTTTTTTAATCTTTCCAACAAAAATGCAAGGCCAAAAATGTTGCTTAGTTTCTCCAGTTTTCGGTCTTTTTGTTATTATTGTTATTTTTGTTACAAATTATGTAACCGAAACTCTACTATGAATTGAAGAGAATAACTTTTTTACAAAAGTTATTATGCTTTTTTAATCTTGATAACAAATTTCAAATAAAATAATTTTGCTGAGTTTCCCGAATGTTCTGTTTTTTGTTTTTGTTTACAAGTTATAAAACAGAAACTCTGCGACGAATCGAACAGTCTTTTTTTGTAAGAAAAGTGGTTCTAATATTTTTCATTTCTTAACAAACTTTCAAGAAAGAAATTTCGGTGGGTTTTTCAAATTTCTAGTTTTTTTGTTACTTTTGTTGAAAGTTATTTATCATTTAACCAGAGGAACCAAAAAGAGTAACTTTTTTGTTTTAAATTTTGTTGTCTTATGATGGTCTTGCTTAAAAGTCTTCAGGAAAGCCAGTTTGTGTTTTTTTTTTTCAATTTAAATTTTAGTAATTAATTTTCAGGAAAGAAATTTTTATGGGCCACTTAAATGTTTAGATTTTTGTTAGCTTTGATACAAGTTTTGTAACAGAAATTCTAAAAGGAATCGAAAAGGGTGACTTCTCTCAGAAAATAAGTTTCGTTACTAAAATTTTAGTAACAAATGTACTATACACAAATTTTACTTTAATATTTCAAACTTATTCTAGCTCTATGTTCGAAAATAATAATTCTGGAAACTTACAAGTTCCTTACAAATTGCAAAATATCAATTGAACATTAATAACCTTACTTGATTATTTTTTGCGAATCCATAATTCTTTTTTCTGGCAGAAGACAGGATTTTACAAAGCTATTCTACTTGAATCGCAATATCTTTTAGACACTGCTAAAAGTGAACATAACGAATAAAATGAAGAAAAATGAATTCCATTGTTTTATTTACTATCCATGATTATTTTTAATGATAGTCTAAATAGATAGGCCTTATCATTGAAGCAATATATGCAATCTTATCAGAATATCATATTGTCTACAAAGATTCCTTACTCGGTTAATTAGTTACTGGTTTACTTGGAAACAATTAATTGATCATTGTGATTGGCATGAGTCCCAAATTTGTTCATTTTGTTTTGGGTGGTAACAACGAATTCCAATTTTTGTGTCAATTGTATGATTAATTGCGCGAATAGGATCTTAATTTTCAATTTATATTTTATAAATATTTTTCAAAACTTGTTTTGTACTAGTTGAAATTTGTGTCTGTTCACATTTCTTAAGTATGGAAAAAGTTAATAGATCTAGGATGGAGATGGATACCTTATTAAAAACACAGGTAAGGTTCAATATAGATTTAATATAACCAACAATAATTTTCTGTTGTATACTAGTTTTCCAAATCCTATTCCGTTATTTTTAGGACAAAAACTATGAACAAATGAGAAGCAGGGATGTGCAATCACAAATAAAATTATACAATACTGATTGGAAAGAAAAGGAAATTACAGGAAGCAATGCATTCAGAGAAAAGGGAAATCGATCAATGCAGATTCTTGCTGGCATTGCAGGTAAGTGAATAGAACATCTTATAAAAAAATAATTTAATTATAAATAAAAATTTTAATTAATGTTACAAATTAAGTCAATTTTTTTCAGCTTCCCTTTCTGCGGCAGTATTAGCAGCAAATACTGTTTGGAATTCGCCGGCTCTACCTCATTTGAAAAGCAATCATTCCAATTTTTTTGTCACGGATTCACAAGGAGGCTGGATCATTTCAATATATCATTTCGCCGATATAATTGGTGCTCTTCTGAACATTTTCTTTATCGATCGGATCGGTCGAAAATTAAGCTTATTACTAAGTGGTATCCCAGCTGTTATTTCTTGGATTTTGATCATCTATGCAGAAAATTATTTGTACATTTTTATTGCAAAGTTCATCTCCGGTATTGGTCAAGGAGTGACCTACAACGCTTTGGTGATATATTTAGCTGAAATTGCGGAAAAGGATATTAGAGGAACACTCGTTAGTATTATGAGGACAATTCAGTGTCTATTTTATTTTGGATTAGCAGCAGTAGGGACATTCTTCTCATACGAAATATTGAATTTATCAGCCTTATCGGTGCCAGTTCTGTTTCTTATTGTCTTCTCATTTATGCCCGAAAGTCCATATTTTTTATTGCTACAAGGCCGAGATGAAGATGCAATGAAATCTTTGATGAAACTTAGAGGAATGTCTGACTCTAAAACACTAACAGTCGATCTCGGGGAAATGAAACTAGATATAGAGGATAAACAAAAACACAAAAATAATTCTTTAAAAGATTTAATATTGAAAAGCTACAACCGAAAGTGTTTGGCAATTGTCATGTGCCTTAAACTGACCCAAGTGATGGCAGGTCACAGCGCGATTCTCAATAACACTCAGGAAATTTTTTCTCTCAGTGGTTCTTCAATCTCGCCGAAAATTTCAGTCCTTATTTTAGCTGGAATTCGTCTCATTTCTACCTTTGGAGCTAGTGGAATAATGGATCGGATTAGTAAAAGAATTACATTCTTGGTCTGTGGAATATTGGCAGCTTTATTTTTAACAACAGTAGGCCTATTTTTCTTTTTGAAATTTTATGTCAAAGCAGATGTCTCTTCCATCACGTGGCTGCCTCTTGCAGCGCTTGTTTTGTTTGAAATTGTTTATTACGTAGGGATTGCTGTTATACCATATATTCTGCAGGGAGAACTTTTTTCAATGAATGTAAAAGGTACTGCTGTAGCGTTCAGCATGATTATCGGATCGACTTTTTCGTTTATTTCTAACACAGGGTACAATTTCATTAGTCGCAATGCTGGAGTTTTTGTAGCATTTTGGTTCTATGCAACAGTTTCTTTTATTGGGTCCGTGCTTACTTTCTGGATCACACCCGAATCCAATGGGAAAACATTGGAAGAAATTCATGCTATGCAAAATCCTGAGATGAAAATGAAACTCGAATTGGAACGGAAAAGTAGATCAGTATTTTCTTAAATATAGTCTGTGGTATGTGCTCTGATGATTAAATCTCAGCTTACCTACATAGGGGGAGGGTCGGTAAGGCCAGTTTTCGGGGTCGGCGAATACAAATCTGGCGTCCTTTGACTTTTATTGCGTCAGGTTCAAGGTCATGACCTTGAACCTGACGTGATAAAAGTCAGCGGACACCAGGTTCGTAATCAGCGACCCCAAAAACCTATAACATATATTTAAAATTTTTTTACCGTTTTTTCTCGACTTGACCTTCAAATGACCTTCAAATGACCTTGAACCTGAAGCGATAGAGTTCAACGGATGCCAGATTCGTAATTAGCGACTCCGAAAACCTATAACGTATTTTTTTGGATTTTTTACCGTTTTCTCTCGATTTGACCTTCCAATGACTCTGAACCTGGCGCGATAAAAGTCAAAGGATGCCAGATTTGTATTCGGCGGCCTTACCGACCCTCCCCCTTTCTTCGAAATCTTCTGAAGCGAGGGGCTACTCAGGTCAGACAACTCAGCGGCGCCACTAACGAAAAACAAAATTCCATGTAAATCATATTTTTTGCTATTTTTTACCCAAAAAACATTTTGTTTGCTCTATTTGTTTTCGAGAAAGCAGGGCGACCATAGCTTGCCGTCAACTCAGTGGCGTCCTCGAAAAAAGTAATTAAATTTTTTAAAATGACTGGGTTAGATTTTTTGCTTCAATCCTGATTTTTTTGCCTCAGTAAAAAAATATCAAAACAATGTGCATTATATGACCTTTTGTTTTTCGTTAGTGGCGCCGCTGAGTGGTCTGAACGCGAACGGGACTTTCCATGAGAAATCAAACTCGGCTGAGCTCGGCGGCGTTCGGATCGTAGAGTTGAGACACAAACTCACACAGAATCACATAGATTTGTCACTGCGCATCGCAATACCTGAATTTTCAACTAAAAAAATTAAATTTCAAACGAAAAATCCGATAGTTAAATTTTCAAATAAGAGAAATAATACTTTTAACCAAAACAAAATTATTAAACACACGAGATAAGTTTTCAAGCATAATACTGAATTTTAAATTAAAATGGTGAATCCTTAATAAAGAAATACTTTTAAATAAATAGGTGAATTTTTAACTAAAAAATATCAATTTTTGTATTTTCATTTGAGAAAATAAAGTTTCAATTAAAAAAATTAATGTTTCACTAAAATAGTGAATCTTCAACCAAAAAGATTATTTTTAAACAAAGTAAGTCGAATTCTCAACTGAAAATAAAGTCAATTTTATGTTTTAAACCAAAGGTGAAATAGTACATTTCTATAGTAAGAAAATTAATTTTCAACCGATAATCACGAATTTTCAACAAAATAGTTCAATTTTAAACTTAAAAATTATAAATGTTTACCCCAAAAACCGAATTTTTAACTAAATAGTTGAATTTCTAATTATAAAAATAATTTCCCAATCATGAAGATTATTTTTCTATCTAAAAGACAAAATTAAAAAAATATAAATAAATTTTCAGCCACAGAAATAAATTTGTAACATAAATGATTGATCTTTCACCGAACAAAATGAATTTTCAATCAAAATATTGAATGTTTAAATAAAAAGTTGCATTTCTAACCAATAAGATGAATTTTCAACCAAGAAGATTAATTTTTTGCCAAAAAAGACTAATTTTCAACTAAAAAGATAAATTTTTAAAAATGAACATTCATTTTCTAGCAAAAAAATTTATTTTCAACTAAAAATGGAACATGTTAATTTTTAGTTAAGGAAGTACTTTTCAACCATCAAAGAATTTTCCACACAATAGTTGAATTTCCAGCCAAATAAATAAATTGCTAATAAAAAATATTAATGTTTCATAAAAAAGACGCATTTTCAACTAAATATGTATATGAATTTTCAAAATATAAATTTTAAATCAAACATGAAATTGTTAAACATTCAGTTAAAAAATTTTTTCAAACAAAGAAGACGAATTTTCAACAAAAGAAATACATTTTTAACAAGAATTATAAATCTTTCGCCAAAGTAAATGCATTTTTAACTGCGAGCCTTTATTTTTTAACCTAAAAATTAACCTTGGACAAAAAACATTATTTTTTAATCAAATGATAGAATTTTGAACTATCAAAAATCACTTTTCTACCAAATGTCGAATAATAGAATTTACATTTGAAAAAAAATTAATTTTCAACCAAACAAAAAACATGTTTTCAATCAAATATTGTAACAAGGAAGATTAGTTTTCTATCAAAGAATACTAATTTCAACAAAGTACAGGAATGATAAAAAAGATATATTTCGGGTTCCAATCGTGCCCAAAACTACGAACTTTTCCCGATGTTCCTTTGGAAATCTTCAATAAAAAAGTTATTTTTTAACCCAAAAAACAAATTTTAAACGAAATAGTTAAATTTTCAACTAACAAGATTAATTTTCTTCTAATAAAGACCAATTTTTATCAAAATACCTGACTAACTTTTAAACACAAAATGGAATAGTTTTTTTCTTCATATTTTTATTTTCCTATATTTCATAACGTTTTGATATGTTTATATTTTATGTTATCTTTTTCCTGATTTCTATTATTTTATTTTTTATTAAAAGTTGAATTTATAATCAAAAAGATGAATTTTCAGTCAAGAAATTGAATTTTATACCAAAAAAGACAAATTTTTTAACCAAAAAGTTTAATTTTCAGTTTAAAAAAATTATTTTTTGCAAAAGCAAACGAAATTTTAACAGAATAGTTCACATTTTCACCAAAAGAATAGATTGAGAAGATTAATTTTTACGAAGAAAAGACGAATTTTCATCCATAAAGATGAACTTTCAATGATACACCTTAATTTTCTACAACAAACATGAATTTTTAACCAAATAGTGGAATTTTCAAAAAAAAAAAAGATTAGTTTCCACGAAATACTTGAATTTTTAACCAGAGGCATACATTTTTAATCAAGAACATTCATGTTTCACCAAAAAATACACATTTTTAACTAAATATTTATGTAAACAAATATTTGAAATCGCAAAATATATATTTTAATTTAAACATGAAATAGTTCAACATTTAGTTAAAAAAATCTTTTCAAACAAAAAAAGGAATTTTCAACGAAATAAATCAATTTTTAACAAAAATTATGAATTATTCACCCAAGAAAATCAATTTTCAACCATTAATATTAATTTTCTACAAAAAAATTACTAAAATTGATTTTAACAAAATACATGAATGTTTAACTAAAATAGATAATTCTTGAACTAAAAATGGAATAATTAAATTTTCAGTTGATCAAATTAATTTTTAACCCATAAAACAAGTTTTCTATAAAATAGTTAAATTTTTCACCATAGAAATAAATTATATACCAAAAAGATAAATTTTCAACCAAGAAGATGAATTATCTCCTAAAAAAAGACGAATTAACATCAAAATACCTGAAATTTCATCTGAAAAAAGTAACTTTTAAGCACAAAATGGAATTGTTTATTTTTTCTAAATATTTCTATTTTTATATATTTCATAAAATTCTGATATATTTATATTTCATGCTATCTTGTTCCGCATTTTATTCTTCAAAATTGTAAATAAATTGTAAAATTTGGTTTGAAAATCGCGCGCGCTTTTCATCGCTGTCTTGATTGGTTACGATTAAACCGGAACCAGAAGTGATGAAAACCGCGCATCTTTCAAACCAAATTTTACAATAAATTTACAATTCTGAAGAATAAAAATTCAAGAATTCGGTACCAAAAAATTGAATTTTAAACTAAAAACGAAGAATATTTTAACAAACAAATTAATTTACTATCAAAAAAGACGAATTTTGAAACAAATTCAAGAATTCTGTACCAAAAACTTGAGTTTTTAACTAAAATAGGAGAATTTTTACACAAAAACTTAAATTTTTAACTAAGAAAGATTAAATTTTTTACAAAAAGTTTAATTTAATACTAAAAAAGACGAATTTTCAACAATATTCAAGAATTATGTAACAAAACGTTAAATTTTTTAAAAAGATGTTTTTTTGTATAAGAAAGCAGTTTAAATTTAAAACTTTATTGTTAAATTTTTAATAAAAAAGATGAGTTTTTAAACAAAAAGATTAATTTTTTACCGAAAAGAACATATTCTTTAAAAAAGTCGAAAATTCTCAAGCAAAAGGTTGAATTTTCAAATAAGAAGATAAATTTTTAAACAAATAGATTAGTTTACTACAAAAAAGACGAATTTGTAACAAAATTCAAGAATCCTCAACCAAAAAGTTGAATTTTCAAATAAGATTACTAAAATAAAGGCGAATTTTAAAAAACTCAAGAATTATCAACAAAAAAGTTGAATTTTTCAACTGAAAACGTTGAATTTTCAAACAAAAATATTAATTTACTACTAAAAAAGGCGACTTTTTTTACAAAATAAGATAATTCTGAATCACAAAGTTGAATCTTCAACTGAAATAGAAGAATTTTGAAACAAAAAGATTTAATTTTTCTGTGACTTCTATTTTTTGAAAATGCAACTATTTGTTTGAAAACTTATTTATGCGATTTCAAATTGAACTATTTTGTTTAAAATTTAATTATTTCCTTGAAAATGGCACTATTTTGTCAAAAAGTCATTTTTGTTCGAAAATTGCACTTTTTCGTTCAAATTTTATCTCCTTCGATGGCAAATTATTCTTCTTTGGCTAAATATTCAACTAATGCACCAAGGTAACGAATTAATTTTATTTAACTAGTTGTTTATGTAAATTGTTTAAACATTTTATTATTGTTTTTAGCAATTTTCTTTTCAAACAGAGATAGAAAGTCACGTTTAACAAATATTTTTTAACCTATTTTCAACTTCTAAATTATATTAAGATAATGAATAATTCAAGTCAACAAAGATTATTGTTTAAACAATTTATTATTATTTTAAATAAGATTTCCTTTGAATAATTATAGAAAGTTGTGGTTTTTTTTAAATATTCAACTTTTTATCCACTTTGCACTAAAAATGGTATAATAATTAATACAATTGAAAATACGGAATTGTTTAAATGAATTATTATTGCTTGTATTTCTCCTACATTAATGCTAGATAATTGCTGTTTTTTCTCAAACTTTTTACTTTTTTACAGTTTTGTACTTAGAATGAAGTAATAATTCATGAAAATTAGCATAAGTTATTGTTTAAAAATGTATTACTATTTGCAGATTCGTCTTCAATTTTTTCCTCTTGTTCCTGCATGAAATTTCCCCTAAAAAATCTGCAGATTTCAGAAAAAAGTACAAGTGTCTAGCATTACGCTAGGAGTAGATAGTTATAAACAATAATTAATTTTTTTAATAATTACTTTGTTAACTTGCATTAATTATTACCTCACTAAGTAAAAAGTGGACCGAAAATTAAACATTTTATAAAAAAAACAAAACTATCTAGCATTAATATAGGAGAATATAGTTATAAACAATCATTTTTTCGGACAATTATGTTTTCCAAATAACATTAATACTACCTCACTTTGAGTACAAAATGTACAAAAAAGTCAACAATTTATGAAAAAACCGCAACTATTTAGCTTTGGTAAAAGCGAAAATAGTTATAAACAACAATAATTTGTTTCAACAATTACTTTTTAAAATTTTTATAATCATTGCCTCACATTTTAGGGTGAATAAAAAATGCAAAATTTTGGAAAAAGTTGAAACTTTCTAGTATCATTCTACGAGAATATTACGATAAATAAGAAATTGTTTAAACAAGATAAGTTCAAAAACTCAGGGGAAAATTATGACTTTCTGACTCTATTAAAAGAAAATAGCGAAAAACAATAATAAATTCTTTAAACGATTTATGTAGACATCTATTTATCATTGCAAATATTTCAATAGTGAAAAATATATATATTTCTGGATAAAAAATTTTTTTAATTATTGTTATTTTGAATTTAAACAACAATTTAGAAACTTTAAAAATTCAAAATAATTTTCTTATAAAATATTTAATAATTCTAGTTTCAATAAATAAATATTTCTAAAAAAATATATTGTATAAATTCAACATTTTATTATTGGCGAATTTTCAAATTTGGTAATATTATAAACAGGCGGGGATTTTATTATTCGGAAATACTCCAATTCGGTATTATTCTAAACTGTTCGAGAATTTTATTATTCGAGAATTTTTTAATTCGGGAATATAATTATTTGGAAATTTCACAGTATCGGTAATTATATTTTTCAAAAAATTTCTGTCATTACATAAGTTTTTTTTTTAAATTTGAAGAATTCAAGTCAACAAACATAATTGTTTAAACAATTTGTATTAATTTTAATATTATTCTCTTTAAAGAATGATCGGTAGTTGTGGATTTTTCTGGAATTTTCCATTTTTTATTTAATTTTCACTTACACTGATGTAATAGTAATTTAATTTGAATTTCAGCAACATAACTGTTTAAGCTTTTTATTATAATTTTAAATAATATTTTTTATGAAGAATGTTCGAAAGTTTCGGATTGTCTGGAATATTTTAATTTTTGCCCCTCTTTTCACTCCGAATGAGGTAAAAAGTGATAGAATTTAACAAATGTAATTGTTTAAACAAATTATTATTGGTTATGGCTATCTTCTCCTATAGTAATGCTAGATAGGCCTTGTTTTGAAACTTTTCACTTTTGATCCACTTTTCATTTAGAGCGAGATAAAAATAATTAAAATTTGATAAAAATAATTGTGTGAACAAATGATTATTATCATTATTATATTGATTTTTTGAACTATCTTCCTTCTTTATGAATACATTTTTCTTATAAAAATAAAACCAATATTTGAAATATTCTCAACATTTAATACATGGATCATATTTTACATTATAATTTTTCCTAAAGGAGTTACTAAGAGCCTTTTTGTTTAAATTATTATTAATATTTATTATTTATTATTTATTCATAATTAAAAAGTCAAAGAAAATCTGAACATTTCTAGCATTACTCAAAGTAAAAATCAATCATAATAAATTGTTTAAAATAATATTTTGGTTAACTTTATTTAATTTATTTTTGAATGGTTAACTAATTCAAATAATTTCAACGATTAAATTCGCTTCTTTAAGATTATTGTCAAAATCTGGGGTTTTTAGCCTTATGGTTATTAAAAAATTTTAATTTTTTATCAATTATTTATTCATTTTTAAGTTTTTGAACCTTTTAATTTTTTAAAACTTTTGTAATCAATTTATTAGAAAGATTACCTCTATCGTAAATAAAGTAGGCCAAAATAGATGAATTGTGAAAATATTTGTGACTCATTATTTGAATGAAATTAAAAATGTTTTTCAATCTTGTCTTCGAATTTCTAAGACTTCAAATAAAGGAACATATTTTTTTGAAAGACTTTTAAAATTTAATGGCGTCATGCACATGACTTAGTCGATTTACAAGCTGAAAATATTTTTCAATCATTATTTAAATGATGATTAATTGTTTTTTTAATTTTGACCTTGAAGGTCTGAACCTTTAAGTAATAGAAAACATCTTTTTCATGACTTTACAAATTAGAAAAAGTCAATAACAACTTGGAAGGCCTAATTAGATAGCGGCTAGAATATATACAGTGGAATATTTTCATAAATATTCCTTACTTACACTGATCTTGGCGATGTTTCCTTAACCTACTTGTAAGTATAATAATAAAGCTCAAAAGAAATTTGTATTTTTATAAAAAAATTAATTAAATAAAATAATGAGAATAAATAAATAATAATAAATAAATAATAATAAACTGGTTTAAAACATTTTTCAAAATCATATTTCTAGTCCAGAAATAAAATAATAGTCTGGAAAGACCAAAAAATATTTTTATTTTTGTCAAAAAATATAAAAATAGTCCAAAAATATTTTGTAACAGCTGATTTTTTAAAATATTTTTATTCACGGATTTACAACAAAATATAGTTTAAAATTCGTGATTTCCAACATTGTTTACAAAATGTAATTTTTTGTAATTTCAAAATAAAATTTAAAGCTTTTTCAATATTTTAAAAGTTTTGAAGAAAATAAAAGTTTTCTTCAGATTCCAGAAAAAATTATTTATGATTTTTTTTAATGCCATTTGTAATGATTTCTACAAAAGATATATTTTTTAATCTGGCAAATACTAAGAAAATTGATTTAAATTTTAAAAAATTTTGAAAATTTTTGTATTGAAATCATTTCAAAAAAAATATGTAAATTAAAAAAAAATTAAATGTACCATAAAAATCAAAACTTTTCTTGAAATTCGTGGAAAAATTTTATTTGATTTTTTTATTTTGAAAAATTATATTTGAAATGATTTATACGAAACTTTTTTACAAAATCTCGCAAATACTAAGACAGTTTATTTGAATTCCAAAAAATACTGTAAAAGTGTTGGAAAAATATAAAATCATTTTAAACGGCATTAAGAAAATTTGTAAAAATTCCAAGAAACATTTGAAAAATTGAAATTATTTTTTATTTTTAAAAATTGAATTTACGAGAATATTTTAAAAGATTTCTAAACATTTCAAAACAATTCCACAATAGTCAAAAAATAATCTTAACGATTCAAAATAATTTGAAAAGAATTTGAAATAATTTTGATTTTTTGAAAACGATATTTAGAAGATTTAGAGGTTCTGGAAATATTTTTAAAAAATGATAAACAAAATGTAAATCTTTAGTGACTTCATAAAATTTTTTTTATGTTTAGAAAGTGTAAACGGTGCTATGAAAATTAAAAAGTCTTCTTAAAATTCAAAGAAAAATTTCAAATGTTTTTTTATTTTAAAAAATTTCACATTTGAAATAATTTCTATAAAATGTTTCATACAAAATCATCAAATACTAAGACAGTTTATTTAAATTTAAAAAGTGTTCGGAAATTTTTGGGAACAATTGAAATAATTTTAAAATGCATTCAGAGGTTTTGGAAACATTCCAAGTAACATTTGAAAAATTGAAATTATTTTTTATTTTGGAAAATTAAATTTAAGGAAATATTTTTTATTATTTTTAAACATTTCAAAACAATCCCACAATTGGCAAAAAATAATCTTGACGATTTTAAAACAATTTTAAAACAATTTGAAATTATTTTGATAAAAAAAAAGATATTTAGAAGATTCAGAGGTCTTGAAAATATTTTTGAAAATGATAAACAAGAAGTAAATTTTCAAAGACTTCTTAAAAAACCTTTTAGGATTTTTAGAAATTTTGAAAAATGCTACGAAAATAAACAAGTTTTCTTAAAATTCTTGGAAAATTTTCAAATAATTTTTTCATTTAAAAAAATAGCATTTCAAAAGATTTCTATAAAATATTTTATACAAAATCAGCAAATACTAAGACAGTTTATTTAAATTTAAAAAGTGTTTGAAACTTTTTGGGAACAATTGAAATAATTTTAAAAGGTATTTAGAAGTTTTGGAAAAATTTTAAGTAACATTTTAAAATATTTTTTATTTTAAAAAATTAAATGTAAGAAAATATTTCAAAATATTTTTAAACATTTCAAAACAATCCAACAATTATCAAAAAACAATCTTGACAAAATTATTTTTTATTTTGAAAAATTGAAATCAAGAAATGATTTTAAAAGATTTCTAAACAGTTCAAAACAATCCTAAAATTGTCTAAAAATAATCTTCACGATTTTAAAATCATTTAAAAACAGTTTTAAATTATTTTGATTTTTTAAAAAAGATATTTGGAAGATTGAGAGGGTTTGAAAATATTTTTAAAAATGATAAACAAAATGCCAATTTTTAAAAACTTCTTTAAAAACTTTTCAAAATTTTTAGAAATTTTGAGAAGTTCCATGAAAATGAAAAAGTTTTCTTAAAATTCGAGGAAAAAGTTCAAATAATAAAATTTGAAATGATTTCTATCAAATGTTTTAAACAAAATCAGCAAATACTAAGACAGTTTATTTGAATTTAAAAGGTTTTTGAAAAATTTTGGGCACAATTGAAATAATTTTAAAACGTATTTAAAGGTTTTGAAATATCCAAAGATTCGATGATTTGAAATAATTTTTTATTCAAAAAAATTAAAATGAAGAGAATATTTAAAGAAAAGGTTTAAACATTTCAAAAGATTTGGGATTAAATATTTCAAAAAAAGAAAACAAAACGTGAATCTTTAAAGATTTCGTAAACAAATTTTAAAGCTTTGTAGAAATTTTGAAAGGTCAAACGATTTTTCTATTTTGAAATATAACCTTTCAATTCATTTTTATAATTACATCCCGGAGGGGGCTATAATTAGTAAGTTCCCACCCTCCTTCAGCCCCAAATTGGGCGTTATCATTGTATTCAGAAGTTTTAAACAAATTCACAGTGAAATTAAAAAATTTAAAATTCTCTTTTAATTTGAACAAAGAGAATATTTTAAAAAATTGTCTTAATATTTGACAATAATCGCAAAATTGTCAAAAAATAATCTTGACGATTTAAAAATAATCTAAAGACAATCTGAAAAAGATATTTAGCAGATTTTAAGGTTTTGAAAATATGTCAACAAATGACAAACAATATGTTAATATGTAAAACTGAAATAATTTTTATAGGTATTTAGAAGTTTTCAAAAATTCGAAAACAAAATTTGAAATTTTGCGATGATTTTTAGTTTGGAAAATTAGATTTAATAGAATATTTAAAAATATATCTAAACATTTCAAAACATTTCGGACTGAATATTTTTAAAAGTGTAGATCAAAAAAATAAATCTTCGAAGATTTCGTAGAAAAACTTTTAAAGCTTTGTAGAAATTTTGAATGGTACCATGAAAATAAAAAAAGCCTTTTTTTGAAATTCGTTAAAAAATGTTTAACATTTTTTTATTTTAAAAAACGAGCTTTAAAATTATTTTTAAAAAATGTTTCGGCAAAATCTGACAAATACTAAAACAATTCGTTTAATTAAAAAAAATTTCAACAAATTTTGAGTAAAAATTGAAATGATTTTTATTTTTAAAAATTTAATTTAAGCGAAAAAAAATTGTAACGCTTTTTAATTTATTTAATTTAAGTTTTAAAGAATTCCAAAACTTTCGAACATGGTACAAAAACATCTGCAAGATTCACATCTAACTTTTAAAATTTTATATGGTTTTCTTGAATTTTAGGAATAATTTGAATTATTTTAAGGATGTTTGAAAATCACCTTCTTGCATGAATTTATCGGTTATTATTGAAAATTAAAATCCCTTTTAGTAAAATTTAAAGTGCAACAACTTTCCATTGATGTATTTGAAAATTGATCATTTTAGTTGCTATTCCATCTCTTTGGTTGAAAATGTAACCATTTCTAGGGGAAATTATTTTTATTGTTAGAATTTTGTTTTAACCTATTTAAAATCTTGAAAACCCGTTTTTAATTTTTTAAAAGAATCTTCGAAAAATTATATTCATTACCTGGAAAACAAATCAACAATTGAACTTTAATAAAAAGAGTTAATTGCCACTTTTTTGTATTTAAAATGGGTTTTCTCTCAAATAGAAAAATACACGTACGCGCAGTAAATAATGATAATCTCTTTTAAATTAAAACATCAATGTTTCTAAAAGAAGAAAACATTCTTTCAGAATTGATTTCTTAAATTTTTTTGAACCTAATTTTTTAGGTTAGATTTAAAAACTTTTTTTACCTCTCCTATTGTTATTAAAAGTTTTATATAATCTTTTTCTATTTCTATGTTATTTGTAATACGCGATTTTAAAACAAAAAGTTATTAATTAAAAAAAAACCATACTGCGCAAGCAGTATGGTCAGGCAGCACTCAACGCAGTAAGCAATCCCCACTCTGCTGAGAATGTCAAACCACGTGATCCAGGGCCACCAATCGTAGCTGCCAACTTTCCAAAACTGGAACCAGAAGTGATGAAAAGCGCGCGATTTTTAAACCAAGTTTCACAATAGACTTACAATTTTGAAGAATAAAATCAGGAAAAAGATAACATAAAATATAAACATATCAAAACTTTACGAAATATATGAAAATAAGAATATTAAGAAAAAAAATGTTTCCATTGTGTGTTTAAATGTAATTTTGTTAGTTGTAAGTTCAAGTATTTTCATTATAATTCGTCTTTTTTAGGAGAAAATTAATCTTGCTGGCTGAAACTGAACTATTTTGTTAAAAAATTGTATATAGATATGAAATAAAAAAATATCTTTTTTGGTGGAAAATTAATCTTATTAATTACAACATTTTCTTAAAAACTTGTTCTTTATTTGATCAAAAATAATTTTTTTAAGTGTAAATTTAATTATTCCACATTTAATTGAAAAGTCATCTTTTATAGTTGAAAATTCAATTATTTGGTTAAAAATGGATGTATGTTGTCTAAGGTGAATTTTTGAGTATACAAAATTAAGGTTCGTAGTTGAAAATTCATTTTCTTGGGTAAGAGATTCATCAGTTTTATTAAAAATGTATTTCTCTGGTTGGAAATTCATTTATTTCCTTGAAAATTCGTCATGTTTGTTTGAAAACATATTTTTAACTAAATGTTTAACTATTTAATTCTTGACTTAAAATTTACATTTGGAAAATTCGACTATTTTGTTGAAAATTCATATACATATTTACTGGAAAATATGTCTTTTTTGGTAAAACATTAATAATCTTGATTAATCATGTTTTTGATTAGTTGAAAATTCAACTATGTCATGCAAAATTCATTTTTTGGATAAAAATAATTTTGGTTTGTTTGTTGAAAACTCAATTATTTTATTGAAAAATCTTCGTTTGTTGCTTGCGGATAATTTCCAGAAATAAAAATAAACATATTCAATTTTTGGTTGAAAATGAATCCTTTTTTAGTAAAAAATTCCACTATTTTGTTAAAAATTCATGTATTTTGAAGAAAATTAATTTTCATGGTTGAAACTCAAGCTTTCTGTTTGAAAATTCGTCTTCTCTTGGTAACAAATTCATTTTCTTAGTTCATTTTCGAAAATTCATCTTTTCAGTTGAAAATTAGTCTTCTTCTTGGTAGAGAATTAATCTTTCTGGTAATAAATTCATCTTTTTAGTTAAAAATTCAATATTTTGGTTAAAAATTCTATTTTTATCGCTGATTTCATGCACGGCGATAGTTTAGAGAAAACAAAACTAAATTGTTAAGTTAATTATTATAAAAAAATTAACTTAACAAATAGTCTACATTAGCTATTCATGGTTGGTAAATTAAATTTTTGCTTAAAAACTACTTCATTTCATTGGAAAAATAATACTCGATCATTAAGATTTGTCGCCTAATATTTATTATTAATTTTATGAGCAAATTATATAAACAAATACCTAGCGTGGATATTTAAAGTCTGAAAGAAATCGTATTTTCTGTTAATTGTTCTCAAATTATATCACCAGTAACTTTTAATGACGGAAAATTATCATTGGATAATTTTTTTTTATTTTATAAACAAATTGTATAAACAAATTGTATAAACAAATGCTCAGTGTGGACATTTGAAGCCAGAAAGAAATCTTTTTTCCCTCATTTTTTTTAATTATGTCGCCAGTAATGTTGAGTGATAGAAAATAATCATCCGATATTTCTTATTAATTTTATAAATAAATTATACATTAAAATTCCAAGTGTGGAGATTTAAAGGTATAAAAAAGCGTTTTTCTTCTTCATTTCCCTCAAATTATCTCGCCAATGATGTTTAATTATAGGAAAATATCATCCGATATTTTTTATTTTAAGTTTATTAACAAATTATACCAAAAAAATGTGATATTTTGTTATTTGATATTTTTTATTAATTTTTAAAGCAAATTATATAAAAAAATTCCCAGTGTGGATATTCAAAGGCAGAAACAAATTGTTTTTTCTCCTCATTTTACTCAAATTACGACACTGTGCGTTTGTTTATATAATTTATTTAAAAAATGATAAGAAATATCGGATAATTTTTCATCATTAGGCATCACTGGCGATATAATTTGAGGAAAAATAACAGTAAAAACGATTTCTTTCTGCCACTCAATGTCCACACTAGGCATTTTTTTTAAATAATTTGTTTATAAAATTAATAAAAATATCGAATAATAATTTGTCATTACTAAACATCTTTCGCAACATAATTTGAGAAAATTTATGAGAAAAAGCGATTTCTATCGACCTTTAAATGTTCACACTGGGTATTTGTTTATAAAATTAATAAAAAATATTGGATGATAATTTTACATCATTGAACATCCCTGGCGATACAATTTTACTGAAATTAACAGCAAAAACGATTTATTTCTTCCTTTAAATATGCACACTTGGCATTTGTTTATATAATTTGTTAATAAAATTAATAAAAATATCGGGTGACAAATTTTTATGATCAAGTATTATTTTTTCGGTGCAAGCAAGAAATTCGAACACAAAAATTTAATTTTCAAACGAAGAATCCATAGTGTAGACTATTTGTTAAATTAAATTGTTTATAAAAATTTACTTAACATTTTTTTTGCTTTCACGAAGATAGACAAAAAAACGAAAAAATCAACTTTTTCATAACTCTTTGCATTAACATAAAAAGTTTAAGTAAAACAAAAATTTAAAAATCAGGGCACATAAATCTCTTCAAAATTTTATTCTGCATTAAAAAAAAATCCAAAATCAGTTAAGAATTGCCAGCTATAATTAATTTAGAACCTGGTTTTTTTATTTCATCCCACTGTGGACCACGATAGCATCAAAATTTCATATTTTTTGTTTCAATTTGTCCCGATTATCCCTAATTTGTGCAGAAAGGGACAAATTGTTATGGACGCATCGCTGTGCGGTCTCCTGGACCGCAACATATTTTTGACATATGTGCCCCTCTCCCCACTAGCGCACTGATTTTTAATTAATTAAAAAAAAATTTTTAATAAACAAATATGATGAAAAAAATAATTTTTTTTCTATTTGACGTCCCAGTGCTCGTCAATAATAGTTCTTATTTAAAAGAACTGGCATCGAGAAAAAACGAAATTTTCGTCAACAGATGACCAAATAATGCATTTCTTTATTAAATTGGTATATAATATTAACAAAAATAGTCTTAAGAGAATTTTTTTTCATTAAAATATTGTTTCCATTCAAATTTCTTGCAATATGAATTTAAAAAAAGTTAAATTATAGAAAACACATGTTCAAAACATAATGTGTTTATACCAATTTTTTTGTTTATTGTCATATTTATTTATTTAAAAAAAAAATTAGAAACTAAATTAAAAAGCAGGCTCGGGAACTTTTTAAAAAAATTTTATCCACTTTAAAAAAAACATTAAAATCGGTCTACAAGTTCAGCCGAAATGTATTTTGAAGTAAGAAATGTACTTTTTTCCCATTGTGCAGCGTAAAGGATTATTTATGGTAAAAGTTAATTAAATTGATTAATTTCTTCTTATTGTTAATTGCTGGATATAAAAGATTAATTGTTCTATTCCGTTCATTATTTTATAAAATTTATTTTTGGTTTCCTATCTCAAGATTTCGACTAAATTAGATAACACATGATATTCAATAATTGTTCTAATACGAAAGTGTATTAAATTGTAACGCTTAAATCTTAAATAAAGTATGTACATAGTAAAATATTTACAAGAATCACTTGTCACTTATTCAGTCTAAATAAGGAAATAGTCTGGTCCAACAAAAGAACCACATTTTGGAAAATCGTTTGGCGCCTGCACCATGTCGTTTTGTTCACCAACTTGTAAAACTACATCCAAACCTCGAGTCCACTCGGGAGAATGTTCATCTCGTAACATCCAATAACCTGCATAGGGAAAAAATTATTTAAAACAAATTTTTTCCGCTAAAATCAATAGTATGCGCTTTTTAGACAATCGGGACTAAAAGGGCTAAAAAAATCACACTGGTTACATGGACAGCCAAGCGAGAGTATAAACTCCTAGTTAGATCAGACGGTAGTGTTCCATGTTTGTAACCGGAAAGTCAGGGCTCAATTCCTGCTGCCGTCATTTTTGCATATTTCTATACTCAGTTTTTTAATGCAAATTTGACTATTAAATTCATTAAAATGAATCTAAAATATCCATTTGAACTACTTTTTTTAGATGAATGTTATTATCAAAATAGTTACAGAAAATAACTGTTATTTTTTGGTAAAAAAAAAAAAAAAAAGAAAACCCTTCAGCCGTCTTGGGATGCCTGGCAGAAGTCATAACTTCATATGATGAAAATTATAGCGGCTTTTCTTTCACCTTTTGCTTCATAAAATATTTACGAATGGGTAAAGGGGAAAAGAAAAAAGAGAAAAAGAACAGGGGAAATCGGAAATGCGAAAAAAGAGAAAGGAAGATGAAAACAGTAAAGAAAAATCAGGAAAAGAACAAAGGAAGGAGAAAATGAGAAAGGGGAAAGGAGAAAGTGTGAAAAGGGATAGGAATAGAAAGCGAAAAAGAATCCAGGAGAAGGGGAAAGGGGATTGCGAAAAAGGAAAATGAGAAGAGGAAATAGAGAAAAATATAAAGGGAAATAAGTGATACTTCTGCCCGGCATAAGTGAAAACATCACGTGATGTCAATTGAAGTGGTTTTTCTTAGGACTCTTTCGTCATAAAATAGTTACGAAAGTGAAAAGGGGCAACTGAGAAAATGGTAAAGGGGAAAGGAGAAAAAAAGGTAAAGAGGCAAATTTCAAACAGGGAAAAGAGATCAACAAAAAGGGACAGGGGAAAATGGGAAAGAAAAAACGAGGAAAGAGTAAAAAGTATAGGTGAAAAGGGAAAGGAAGGGAGAACCGTTGTAAGGGAATGAGGAAAGGGAAAAGCGAAGGAGGAAAAGAGAAAGGGGAATAGGGGAAAGAAAAAAGGGTATATGGACTAAGGGGGGAAGAGATCCATAAAAAAGGAAATGGGAAGCAGAAAAAGGTTAAAGGGAACGGGAAAGGTAGAGAGGGGGAAAGGGAAAAAGACAAATGTGAAAGAGCGAAAAGGGACAGGTGAAAAGGGAAACGGCAAATGAGATTAGGGAAAAGTAAAAGGCAAGGGAAAAGGGAAGGGAAAAAGGGAAACGGGAAAAGAGAAAATAGGAAAGAAAAAAGAATAAAGGAAACGGGGAAAGGTAGAAAGGTGAAAAGGGTAAAGGAAAAGTGGAAATAGGATAGGGGATAAAAGGAAAGGTGTAAAGGGGACAAGGAAACAGTAAAGGTGATTGGGGAAAACGAAAAGGAAAGGGAATAACGAGAAAGGGGAAAATGAATGAATATGATGTAAATATAAATGGTTTTTCTTGGAACTCTTTCAACATCAAATATTTATGAAAGGGAAAAGGGGAGAATGGTCAGAAAAAAGGGGGAAAGGTAGAAAAGTAAAAAGGGAAAGAGGGAAATATAGAAATGAGAAAAGGAATAATAAAAGGGGAAAGGGGGAATGGGGAAGAGAACAAGGTAAAAGAAATAGAGAGGTGAAAGTGAAAGAGGAATTGTGAAAGGGTGAAAAGCAAGAGGTGAAAAGGGAAAGGAAAAGGGTGACGGAAATCTGGAAAAGGGAAAAGGAAGGAGAAAATGGGAAAGAGGAAAGGTGAAAGGAAAACGGAGAAACGAAAAAGAGTAAATGGGAAAAGGAGAAAAGAGAACAATAAAAGGAGAAAGTAGAAAATACGAAAAAGTACAAGGTAACGGGAACGGGGAAAGATAAGGAAGAGGGAATGGGAAAGGGTGAAAAAGAAAAGGTGAATAGGGAAAATAGGCAGGGAAACGGTAAAGGGGATTGGGGAAAAGGAAAAGGTAAGGGATAATAAGAACGGGGGAAATTGATAAATATCATGTAAATTGAAGTGGTTTACCTTTGAACTCTTTTAACACAAAATATTTATGAAAGGTAAAGGGGAAAGGTAAAAAGGTGAAAAGGAAATGGAAAAAGGAAAAGGGGAAGAGGGAAATTTTAAAATTGGAAAAAGAAAAATAAAAGGGGGAAGGAGACAATGGAAAAGTGAAAATGGTAAAGGGAAAGGAGGAAAGCTAATAAGGGAAAAGAGAAATAGGAAATGGGAAAAGTGAAAAAGAGAAAACTAAAAAGGGGAAAGGACAAAATGGGAAATAGAAAACGGGCAAAAGAAATGGGGGAAGGGGAAAGTAAAGGGGGAAGAGGAAAGTAAAGGGGGAAATAGGAAAGGCAAAAGGGAAAGTAAAAAGAAAGAAGAAAATGAGAAAGGGGAGATGGTGAAAAGGGTAAAGGAAAAATGGAAAGGAAATGGGAAGAAAGAACAATAAAGAAGGAAAGGGGAAATAGGGCAGATAAAATGATTTAAGGAAACGGGGAGAGGTTAGAAGGGGGAAGTAAAAGGGCAATTGGGACAGAACGAAAAAACATAGAGGGAAGAGGAAAAGGAAAACGGTAAGGGGGAATAGGGAAAAGGGGAGGAGAAAAGAAAAAAAGGTAAAAAAGGAAAAGGGAAACGGTAAAGTGGAATGGAAAACGGGGAAATGAAAATTGAAGGGAAAAACAGAAAGGGGAAATAGTGAAAAAAATCTAAAATAGTTTCATTTGTTTGGAAATAAAAAATAATTACCAGGATTATCAGCCTTGAATCTGATAGCAACAGCACCTAATTTCGGTACAATCACAGTATCTTTGAGTGGTGCACAATCTAAGTTTCGAACGAAAAGCGATTCTTTTTCGTCCAATTTCTTGACTTCTTCTAATGGCATACTTCGAGCGAAGTTTCTAGCTGCTACTACATAAAAACTGTATCCGTGAAGATGGTACACCAAATCTTCCAGACCACCTGTTCAATATAATCATAGATCATTAAACATACAATAAATTTTCTTTCTCAATTAAATCTTAAATAGAATAAAAAAACCTAATAACCTTGATCCATAAGAATGATTTCCACCGTTGCACCTAACGGAATTCGACGAACATGAACACATTCACAATTGGAACTGGTAATGTCATCTAATCTACGAGGTAATGTGGAACTTTGGCAACGACTTAATCCTGATTTTACAGAACCTGAAGAACTATCTTCTTCAAAACCGGAACAAAACATTGTCCCCTGAACATCAGGGTTCTGAGTTAATAAAGGTGAAGAAGGATAAGTAAAGGTAGCATTGTCAATGTTCAGAATCCTTGTTTCTATATTCCCAGTTCCTGAAATCGAAGAATTAGTTCCACTTATTTCAATATTTTCGAGGATGTAGCCATCGGTAGTTCAAATTTTAAGAATTTTTCAATTTGACTTAAAATAAAAAGAATTGTTTACCAGCTGAAAATTCAGATCCTTGTAATCTGTAGTTTATTGGCAAGTACATCTTGACATCTACATTTGGATCGGCCAACGCAAGAGGCATTTTTGTCATTGCTGTTACTTCAGTAACGCAAACCCTTTCAGGATTCTCGCAAGTATTTGCAGGATCTGTTGTCATGAAGACGTCGTTCTTTAAATCGGATACATATCCTGGCAAAGAATTTGGAGGCACTTCATCAGTGGATCCTTTATATTTTATGAGTGCAGAGCCACTAGCAACTCTTGATCGACACTTGCTCGTCGTTTTTAGGTTCAACCAGTAAGTAGATATTGGCTTGTTGGCTTTTAATATGAAGTCCGCTCTTTCTCCTGTCAAAGGTAGATCACAAAAACTATAATTTGAAAAAATCTTTACTAAATGTATTATATTTAGGTTTGATTCTTAAATTATCCATCTCTATCCTATTGTACTATCAGCAAGTAACTTATTTTTGAACCTGCTTCTTTAACAAATGAACAAGTTTCTGGTTTCATTTATAGACCTCCTTGTGTTAGTTAGGTTTGGTTCTTATATTATCCTGCTTAATTCTATTATACTATCAGCAAAAAACCGATATTTTAACCTGGTTTCCCAAAGATACAGAAGTTTCTGGTTTCGTGTAGATCTCCTGGGTTTATTTAGGTTTGTTTCATATATTATCCTATTCTATCTTATTATACTATCAACAAGAGACTAATTTTTGAAACTGCTTCTTCAACAAATGAACAAGTTTCTGGTTACTTTTATAGACCTTGTTGCTTTATTTAAGGTTGATTCGTATATTATCCTATACTATAATATTATACCATCAACAAGAAACCAATCATTTAACCTGGTTTTCCAATTCATACAGAAGTTTCTGGTTTCGTTTACATCTCCTGAATTTATTTAGTTTTGTTTTATATATTATCCTAATCTATCCTATTATATCATCAACAAGGAACTAAGTTTTTAACGTGCTTCTTCAATATATACACAAGTATCTGGTTCTGTTTAGAGCTGTGAGTTTTATTTATATTTGGTTTTTTCTTTTTTATATTATCCTGTTCTAGCCTATCATACTATTATCAAAAAACCAATCTTTTAGCCTGATTTCACAATAGATACAAAAGTTTCTAGTTTTGTTCAAATGTAGTGGATTTATTTACGTTTTTTTATATATTATCATATTCTATCCTATTATACCATTAGCAAGCAACTAATTTTTAAAGCTGCTTCTTGAACAAATACACAAGTTTCTGCTTTCATCTATCAACCTCCTTCTTTTATTTAGTTGTGGTTCTTATATTATTCTGCTCTATCCTATTAAACAGTCAGCAAGAAACCAATATTTCAACCTGGTTTTCTCATGCATACAAAAGTTTCAGGTTACGTTTAGATCTCCTGGGTTCATTAAGGTTTATTTTATATACTATTCTATTCTAGCATATTACACCATCAACAAGAAACTAATTTTTGAACCTGCTTCTTCAACAAATAAGCAAGTTTCTGGTTTTGTTTATTGACCTCATTGATTTATTTAGGTTTGTTTCGTATATTATCCTATTCTATCATATTACAACTTCAACAAAAAACTAATTTTTAAACTTGCTCCTTCAATTGATAAACAAGTTTCTGGTATTATTCATAACCTCCATGTTTTATTTAGGTTTAGTTCTTATATTATACTGTTTTATCTTATTATACTATCAGAAAGAAACTAAGGTTTTATTGTGGTTTCCAATAGATACAAAAGTTTCTGGTTTCATTTAGATTTCCTGGATAAATTTAGGTGTGTTTAGATATATTATCCTTATCTATCCTATTATATCATTAAAAAGGGACTAATTTTTTAACCCGCTTCTTCAATAGATACACAAGTATCTGGTTCTGTTTAGAGCTGTCTGTTTTATTTCTATTTGGGTTTTATGTTATCCTGTTCTCGCTATCATACTATCAGCGAAAAACCAATCTTTAACCTGATTTCACAATAGATACAAAAGTTTCTAGTTTCGTTTAGATCTCCTGGGTTGATTTAGGTTTGTTTTATATGATATTCTATTCTAACATATTACACCAT